>NC_068983.1:34832299-34832756 GCF_001194135.2 Octopus bimaculoides | reverse complement strand
GGAAAATAGCTACGAAAGGAAAGAGGAAGCGCAGTAAGAAGAAAACAAAACAAAATGCAAACACAAACAAAGCAGGGAGATTCACATCTCCCGAAAATACACCTAACACCAATAGTAATATGCAAAAAACAATGCTAACAGCAATAGACAGTACAAACACAGAGTTGATGAATTACATCAACTCTAAAACAAACATCACAAATAACGACATCAAAACAAACAACCACTCACACACAACACCGCCAAAACACATTAAAATTGATCATGTATCACCAGCATTGCACCACAAAATAAATTCCCTCTACCCGAACTCGGTAGGGGGATGTCAAAAATATTTGTGCAAGAAATTGTACAATAGCCTCCTTGGTGAAAAATCCAAGGAGGAAACAAAACTTGCAAACAGTAAGTAGCTCACTTTTCCTTTCCTTTTGTGCTTTAAAGCACACGTATAAATAGA
>NC_068983.1:34826406-34828994 GCF_001194135.2 Octopus bimaculoides | reverse complement strand
GAAAAGAAAAACTCTACATTTGTATTTTGTCCCCTCTGTGTTGAGTCCTGTGTGGCTAATAAAGAAACATATCTATCTATCTATCTATCTATCTATCTATCTATCTATGTATCTATCATCTACCTACCTACCTACCTACCTACCTACCTACCTACCTACCTGCCTACCTACCACCTTCCTCCTTACCTACCTACCTAACTACCTACCTACCTACCTACCTACCTACCTACCTACCTACCCCTCTGTCTCTGTCTCTCTCTATGTATCTATGTGTCTATCTAATGTCTGTTTGTCTCCCTCCCCCCTCTCTCTCTCTCTCCTATATACATATCAATTAATCTGTCTGTTTCTCTCTCTCTCACTCTCTATTTATCTCTCTGTCTAATGTCTGTCTGCCTCTCTCTCTCTATCTACCTACCTACACCCCAGTCCATCAATCAATCTATCTATCTATCTATCTATCTATCTATCTATCTATCTATCTATCTATCTATCTATCTATCTATCTATCTATCTATCTATACATATATATCTGCATCTATGTACATATACATTAGAAAAAAATAAGAGAGAGAGAGTACCTGAGATGGAAAGTTAGAGATAGAAGTAGAGAGATATTTCTAAACGTGTATGCCACTACAAATACTTGCTTATAATCGCTGTGTCTGTGCAAACAATCGACACGCTGTACACACACATACACACACACATACACACGCAGACGATCACACAAGTGTACAAATATATACACACCATAGATATACACTTATACACGAATACATATATGTATACATATATGTGTATGTGCTTGCTTTATACACATAAAGATATATATATATATATATATATATATATATATATATATATATATATATATATATATATATATATATATATATATATATGCGCGCGTGTTTGAGTGTTGTGTTGTGAAGGCATGCTTGTATATGTGTGCGTGTGGGCGTGTGCGTACGCCTGCATATTACAAAGTATGTCTATGCGTGTATCAATGTAAGATGAAACGTTTGTTTGAATCTTCCATATACAGTCAGAAAACGACATTAAATGTTTTCAAAAACGCACTTGAGATAAAAGCTCTTTCTTAATATATAATAGGATTTCCACTAACAAGTTTTCTGCATGACGTTTCTTGCTCGATCCTCACTATGTCATGTTAGAAAGCTATTAGATTAAGCATTTTATCTTTCTATTATTGAGAACTTATCCATCAAACAATATAGCTGCTGAAGATTTATTTTACAAACGTAAATCAAATCTTTGAAGAGTAATTTTTTAAAGCTTTATGGAATCAATTAAGTTGCAAATACATTGAAATATCTAGAAATATCAAAAGAGGGGCTGGTCCGAAGACGTTAAAATTCACTTCAACTGAAGATACACTACATATTCAGTCATATTTAACTAGAGGATATTGATTGAATTGCAATTATTTAAAAATACGTTATAATATACAACATTATTGTATAGCATAGCATATTACATAGGATGTCACAATACAATGTGGAATATACTAATATAAACATGTATTCATACACAAATACATACACAGAAATGTGTTTGTGCATGTCTGAGAATTTGTGTACCTACACATATTACACACATACATGACGAGTGTATTTGTGAGTGCATGCGTGTGTGTGTTCATATACGTGTATACATATATAATATGCATATATATGTAAGTGTCTATATATATATATATATATATATATATATATATATATATATATATCAAGGTTTTTAACTTTTAAATTTGTATATTTAAAAGAGATAGAAACTTCAAACTCGATATATCCAAGATCGATTTATTTACCACTCTATGTCAACATTTCTGTGCCCAAACTTATCCAGTGACTGGTCCATTGGATTTCGACATTTGGCACTTCTTCAGGAATGGCTACCATTGGAACAAAACACGAAAAAACACAAACATAACGATCAAATTAAATTATTAAATTATTAAATTATTAAAATCCCGTTTAAGTCCACTATTTTTCCGTTATTATAGGGGAGGTAACTCCTTAATTTTCAATTTTTATTGCTCTCCTGTGAATGTCCACTAGATTAATTTATTTAATTTAATTTATTTATTTATTTATTCATTTATTTATTAATTTATTTATCTATTAATTTAGTTATTAATTTTAAAATTATTATCTATTATCCCCTATATTTCGACTATATCCATTGCCCCTGGAGGGTTCACATGTTTATTATTCCATTATATAATTATATAATCATGATTATGTAATCATGAATGAAAGTCGTCGTACTGTGATGGCTACATCGTGGTAGGTTTATTCTTGTTTATTCTTTATGTATCTTGACCATACGTGTACTGATGAACAAAAGAATACGGGTTACTTCACAGTTTTTCTGTATTTCATTGAGAAACCAGTGGTCTACCGTTGAGTTAAATGTTTTTAAGAGATAAATTTTGAAAGCTGCATTCCCTCGCTTTCAGTAAATATGTTGCTTATTCTTTTTGGTAGTTTTTGACTTATTTAGTCCCTCGAAGCGTGAGGCATTAATACACAGTTAATGCACTTTATATATAAGTATATATA
>NC_068983.1:34823548-34826276 GCF_001194135.2 Octopus bimaculoides | reverse complement strand
GAGAGAGAGAGAGAGAGAGAGAGAGAGAGCGAGAGAGAGAGATAGAGATAGGGAGATAGAGATAGACAGACAGATAAACAGATAGATTGTTAAATAGAGAGTGAGAGAGAAAGAGAGAGAGAGAAATAAATTGGTTTCCAGAAACACACGTGTATGTGTGTGCGTGTGTTTGGGGGTGGGGGCGATTAATACATGCAGTAATCCCTCGCCGTATCGCGGTTCACCTATCGCGGTTTATTATTTAAGCTTACGTCGATTCCTCCGTGGTATTGTTTTGCATTTCTAATAAAATAAATATGTACAAATCATAAAAATAATAAAATATACAGTACTCTACTGTTTCTAGTTCGCGGATTTTCACTTAACGCGCAGGGTTTTGGAACATAACAGCCCCGATAGTCGAGGGATTATTGTATATTATTTTATGATAAGTATATTCAGAATGTGCACGCGTTTGTGCACAAGCATACAAATACCCACATGCATTACACATTTGTGTATGCATATGCACGCATATAATTGTATGTGCGTATGGATGCGTGTGCATTGGAATATACTTTTGCATGAATGAGTATGCTTATGTTTATTGATTATGGTTATAAACGATAAGAAATACTATTCTGTGTTTAGTATATATGGTAAAGCTACAATAATTATTACGAATAAGTTGGTGAACTGGCAGAAAATTACCGCGTCCGGCGAAGTGCTTAGTGGTATTTCGTCTGTATTTACGTTCTGAGCTCAAATTCCGCTGGTGTCGACTTTGCCTTTCATCCTTTCGGGGTCGATAAATTAAGTACGAGTTGCGTTCTTGGGTTGATCTAATCGACTGGCCCCCTCCCCACAGAATTTCGAGCCTTCTGCCTAGAGTAGAAAAGAATAATTATTATGAATGTATGTATTACTCCTCAGATTATCACCCAAACAGCACGAACACACACACACACACACACACACACACACACACACACACACACACACACACACACACACACACACACACACACGCACACCCAAACAGTACACCCCCCCAAACAGTACACATACATACACACACACATACACACACATATAAATACATACAAAAACATACTCACTCAAACATACATATAGTATCGATTATGCATTTTTTGGTATCTTTTTGGAGTATCATATCATGTGCTTGAATACGTGGAAGACTCCTCTAGTTATATTTCCCGTTAACGATGTTTTAGACGTGAAATTACCCTCATGAAAGTAGCTTCCTCCACGACTCTTGTTGCCTTTTATGTGGTCAACCATGGGATTTTGAGAGATATGGTAACTGCTTTCCTAAGGATTGTACTTAGAGAACAACCAGATTATACATAGGATTTGAATTAAAATGATTCTGCTGGCTGTCCTAAAATCCATTGAGAATTTCAAATATGACATAATCAAACACATCATCTGGGTAAAATTCCCACACTATATTCAATTACCCGGAATGATTACAAGAATTCAAATAATTCTCCAACATATACACACAGATAAAGAAATTAGCAAATATATACGAAACAAAAGCCCAATAAGCACTCAAAATTTCTGCCCCACCCACGGCAACAACTGAAAATAAACGAAAACATCCATCTGGTGCCTAAAACTACCGAAATACAGCAGAGGGAAAGATACAAGTTTCGCAGGTAGAAAATGATGCGATGGAAATCAAATCTTAGCGAATACGAAGCTAATTTTCTCTCCATTTACAAATGGAGAGCCAATCCCATCAGTACTCAATCGGGAATAGAAAACAAGAGTATTTTCGCGGAGATTTGATATGGAAGTGCAGTTCCCCCTTCATTAAGAAGTTTCCGATGTATCAAAATGAGACCATTTTATGCAGTTCACGCAATTAAATTTATTAAACTTCTTAATATCCATATATCTCAAAATTATTGAGTTTATATATATTATTCTATTCTTTTATACGTTTCAGACGTATCCATAATGTTACCTGGATTCGTCCCGATCAGTTTATTATCTCAGCGGTTTTATATGTGATTAAAATTGTACCTGAAGATGCTGGATTATTTGATGTGATGTAATCTATGGATACATCAATAAAATTCTACAAAAACTGCTGTCGTGAATTTTAAACTCCATTCGTGTTCTCTATTTATAGTTGCCCCACACATTCAGCCAGCTCCTGAGTCGGATCAACGTTTTAAATTGGATTGATTACTTACATATCTACAGTGTCCTACCAATAGTTAATACCTTCCTTGATATTTGTATTACTGTTGAATCCTATACTATTGTACCCAGCCATTTCTGAGCATATATGTATTGATGTGTCTAGTTTCCAATGAATCCTATAACCAATTATATATATGAAACTATTAAAAGTAAATGAATGGTGCTTTAATAAATATGAATATATATATATATAAACAGCATTCTATTTAAATAGATTGATGTTTTCCATACAGAAAAACAAAGCAGAACTTCGTATAAAAACAAAAATATACCCGCCAGTCACAATTAGGAAGCCTGTTTGCAAAGTGTCTAATTTCACTTCAAACAGGGATACACTTCAAAAGACGGTCTAGTAAAGAGAGCTATACATATATAAGCATAGATACAGACACGACGATACACAAGTAAGTATGTTAATATATGTATCAATACATGCAGAAATAATTATATATGTGCGCTTAAGGGTATAATATATATGTGTGTGCGCGCGTGTGTGTGTATATACATATATATA
>NC_068983.1:34813620-34823538 GCF_001194135.2 Octopus bimaculoides | reverse complement strand
ATGTATATGCATACACACACACACATATATATATGCAGGCACAGACTTGGTAAGAATCTTGCTGTGTGGTAAGAAGCTTGCCTCCCAACCAAAAGGTTTTGGGTTGAGTCTCACTGCGTGACACTTTAGAGGAGCGTCTTCAACTAGAGTCATGGGTCAACCAAAGCCTTGTAAGTGGATTTGGTGGATGGAAATTGAAAAAAGCCCGGTGTATGAATATATATGTATATGTCCATGCGTGCATGTCTTTATCTCGGTGCTTGTTCCCCACCACCATTTGACAACCGGTTTTGGGGAGTTTACGTCCACATAACCTAGCAGCTCGGCAAAACAGTCCGATAGAATAAGTAACAGGCTTAAAGAAATAAGTCTTAGGGTGCACTTCTTCGATTAAAAACCTTCAAGACGATTGTCCAGAAATAGTGTGCATAAATAATACCAATTGAGTACTGTGATCAATGAAATCAACTAACCCTCTCCTCCGAAATTCCCATCTTTGTGACAATACTAACTACTACGCCATATGCCCACGGGCATATGGCGTAGTGTTTAATAGCGCGGGCTACGAACCCCAAGATTCCAAGTTCGATTCCAGGCAGTGACCTGAATAATAATAATAATATTAAAAATAATAATATTAATAATAATAATATTAATAATAATAATAATAATAATAATAATAATAATAATAATAATAATAATAATAATAATAATAATAGCAAGAACATTGAAAAATACCTTAGGAATGAGAACCCAGTTTCGAAATTTCTCCAAGACATCTGATGAAGGCTGGAGGGTATGTCAGCCGAAACGTTGTGTTAACAGCAAACAAGATGAGGACAAATATCCATCAATTGTAAATAATGTAAATAATGTACATAATACCTCATCTCTTAAGTATAGAACTGTATTAGGAAGGATTATTATCATTTATTATTAGGCTGTTAGCTAGGAGAATTGGTAGCACGCTGGACAAAATGCTTCGTAGAAAATTCTTCCGACTTTAAGTACTGAGTTCTAATTGCGACGAGGTCAGTTTTACCTTTCATCCTTTGGAAGTCGATGAAATAAGTTCCTGTCGAGCACTATATCCATAAGATTGATCATCGCCTTCCCCCAAAGTTTCAGGCCTTATTCTGAAATCAGAAACAATAAAATTGATTTCAAATTTTGGTACAGGGCCAGCAATTTTAGGAGAGCTGTAAATCGGTTACATCGGTCTCAGTATTCAACTGGTTCTTATTTTATCGACCGGAAGTGATGAAAGGAAAAGTCAATCTCGGCGGAATTTGACCTCAGAACGTAAAGACGGATGAAATGTCGTTAAGCATTTTGTCCGGCGTGCTATTGATTATGCCAGCTTGCCACCGTAATATTGTTATTATTCGTAAAACGGTGGGCTGGCAGAATGGTTATCAAGCCGGACAAAATTCTTAGCGGCATTTCATCCGTATATACGTTCTGGGTTCAAATTCCACCGAGGTCAACTTTGCCTTTCGTCGTTTTGGAGCTGATATAATAAGAATCAGTTGAACAACGGGGTAGATGTAATCGACTTATTCCCAACCCCGAAATTGCTGGCCTTGTGCCAAAATGGTGGTGAGCTGGCAGAATCATTAGCACACTGGACAAAATACTTAGCGACATTTCGTTCGTTTTTATGTTCTGAGTTCAAATTCCGCCGAGGTGGACATTACCTTTCATCCCCCACCCAACTAAGTTGCCTTGAACCAAAATATGAAACCAATTTTATTATTATTCGTTACAATTTCTTCCAGTTTCTCCCATATGATATTTGTATGTGTTTATTCTCTCGTACACAGGAAGAAACTTCTTGTGCATTCTTGTTAAGCTGGCCCAGTTTATTTTCGTTTATTTCACTTTGTGCGTTTTAATTTCATTTTTCACCATTATTTCTATTTTGATCAAGCTGAACAGATCACACATCTTTCTATAATCGTATCTTTTTATTATTTATTTATTTGTGGTTTGTTTTCAATCTTAGTTTGTCATTCAGGCGATACTTTTTATTCCTTATATACTTGATCTTTATAATTCTTTGCTATTATTAAAAATTAATTTGTTTTTGTTTTATTTGTTAATTCATTTATTGCTTTTGGAATTCAATTTCGGAAATGACAGTGAAATATAATACAAAATCATACAAAAAAATATACATGAACGAGATATCAGAAAAACAAGAATCAATTTTCGTTAAATTAAGATTAAACGTAAACAAGCGTGAACTATATTTAGAGTTAACACTTTTTCCAACGCGAATACACCCCACCCCTTCCCACTGACACGTCCCGTACTTGACCATATAAACACATAAATACACTACACACATCAACACTCATACAAATGAAAAGCCGAAGGAACCTCTACGTGGTCCTTCAGTTTGCTAAAAACAACAGCAAAGTTTCTGTCAACATACATATATCTGATTTAAGATAAAAGGACACATCATATAATAGATGCTGAAATATAAAATTAGATGGCTATGAGCTGGAAATATTTTGATTTGAGGTCTGAGCAATCTGATCTGATATACAAGTAACCATTTAATCCAGCATTACCTTCATGATCATCCAGTGAGAGAACGTTTACAGAATTTTTATGCAAAAGATCATAGCAGTAAAAATGTCAATGGAATCAGCGACTGGAATCATAAAAGTATTATTTTATAGCAGAAAGAATTATTTAATAATGTTGTCCAAGAAATACGATACATAAAAGATATGTTTAAATTAATAATTACAATGTTGACAGTTATTGTCGGGCAGAGCTTACTAGGAGCACATTGGCGCAATAAAACACGTAAGCACTCGTCCGTCAAATTACACAAGTGCATAATACTAACATATCCAGACACACACATGCTAACAACACCGTATGGTTTAGATGTATACAAGCAGAGTGGAGGTGCAATGGCCCAGTGGTTAGGGCAGCGGACTTGCAGTTGTTGGATCGCGGTTTCAATTCACAGACCGGACGTTGTGAGTGTTTATTGAGCTAAAACACATAAAGCTCCACGAGGCTCCGGCAGAGTGTGGTGGCGAAACTTGCTGTACTCTTTCACCACAACTTCTTCCTGCTTCTGTTGTACCTGTATTTCACAGGGCCAGCCTTCTCACACTCTGTGTCACGCTGAATCTCCCCGAGAACTACGTTAAGAGTACTCGTGTCTGTGGAGTGCTCAGCCACTTGCACATTTATTTCACTAGTAGGCTGTTCCGTTGATCGGATCAACTGGAACAGTCGTCGTCGTAGCAGAAGGACCCGGTTCCACTCGGATTATAAACTCATAGCTTTAACATAGTACTGTTTGCTTGTAGTGTCATATTAGTGTATTACTCAGAAAGCAATACTTACTTTTAATACTCAATAACGCAGGTTCCGAAATGAAATAGAAGCGGTAATACACATATGTGAGTGTCTTGGTAGCAGTACTTGCTACGTCAATATCGGGAGTAATCACTGAAGCTGACATTGAAAAAAATCACAGAAGCTGACATTGAAAAACTTTTCAAACAAGTGAATCATATATATGTATATAAAGCAATAATATTTATTTTATTTAGTTTTGATAAAAAATAAATGAAGACCCTGTTATGTATCCGAGGTCAAATTATTCATGCACCCCCAATATGGAACCAATTCGCGCAGCTGTTTTTGCGTGAAAAGCGAATACACACACAAAAGTCTATTTTAGATAATAGGTGTGTGTGTGTGTGTGTGTGTGTGTGTGTGTGTGTGTGTGTGCTGGTATGTATTACTTACATAGAGACAAAAATATGCTGAAACAGCTCTCAATATCAAATGGTTGGAAATTAGTTTTTTATTGTAATATTTAATATTCCATATCCAGATTATTGGAATTTTAAATTTCCGATCCTCAAATTCAATAGAAGGAACTGTACTAAAAGTCTGTTCTGAATATATCGTGTAGAAACATAAAATTAAATAAACTGTGTGTATAAAATGCAAATAAATGAGTTGAACTGAACAGAAAAATGAAAAATGATTTTTCTTGTAATCACCGAAGAGTGTATGAAGAGGATATTTTTGTACGATGATGTGTTCACTGGCGCTTGGATGTAAAACTAAAGAGGGGTTGATGATTAATTGCAAAGTTGCAAAACCCTATGAAGTCTTCATATTCATTCCGGCCGTACACATTTCAGGAAAATGTCAAAATGATAAATATTACAGGCGCATATTTGGCCCACGCTTTTAGATACAGATAACACTACAACAAACCGTTAGTGCTAGATTTGTGTAGCAGACAACGTTATCATAATTTTCCAAAATATAAACGGTCTGAACAGTGATGGCGATCAGCTAAAACCCTGTTTCTACGACACCCGATTTTTAGTATAAATTATAAACAATACTTGACATAATTAAATTAACTCCGTTGAATTACCCTCTATGATTAAGACATACAAAGTATGCACTAGCTGATTAGGTTGTTCCGAAAATAATGGCCGCTCTAAGTGTTGTGCTTTGAAATGCAATTTTATCATAACATTTTAGTTATATGTTAGGTTAATTTCGACATGCTTAATTATTGATGTATGCTCTTTAATAATTTCCTTCTTATTTCAGACAGAAAACATTATTGAAGCATAGGCACTCTTAATTATGAACCTGACAAAAATAGACCTTTGCTTACTTTTCTTGCATGACTTCAAGTTTGGGCACAATACCTCCATAACTGCTGCCAATATCAACAGAACATAGGGAGAGGAGTCGCACAGTACGAAGGTAGTATCAGAAATTCCGTAGTGGGGATGAGAGCCTTGAAGAGGAAGAAGATGGAGGACGGTTATGCAGTCCTGACAATGAACAATTGAAAGCAATTGTTGAACAAAACCCACGTCAAAGTATCAGAGAAATGTCTCAGGCACTTAATGTCGGTATTGCAACGGTCTCATGCAGTCTGCAGAAGATTGGTAAGGTTAAAAAGCTCGATAAGTGGGTACCGCATAAGTTCTATGAAAATCAAAAAGTTCGGCATTTGAAGTGTGCTCGATGCTCTTTCTACGAAACACCAATGATCCATTTTTTGACCGAATAGCCACTTGTGACGAGAAGTGGATCCTTTATGATAACCGTAAACGATCAGGTCAATGGCTTGATCGTGATGAGTTCCCCAAACATTCCCGAAAGTCAAAGTTGCATCAGCAAAATATTATGGTGACTGTCTAGTGATGTGAAATTGGTGTTGTCCGTTACAGCTTTCTGGAACCCAATCAGAGCATTACAGTAGAGGTGTGCTGCAATGAACTCGCTGAAATGCATGCTCACTTGCAAAAAATGAAACCTGCATTGGTGCCCCAATTCTGCTCCACGATAATGCAAAGCCACATGTTGCAAGAATGACGCTGTAGAAACTCACAAACTTGACATGCGAGACTTTACGACATCCTCTATACTCCCTTGATCTTTCACCCGCTGACCATTTTTTAAAACATTGAAACATATTTTTAAGTGATAAAACTTTCAGGTCCAAACCAGAAGTGGAATCAGCTTTCAAATATTTCTTAGCATCAAAGCTAATAATATTTTATCAACGAGGCATAAATAATCTCATTGATTGATAGCAGAAATGCATAGATGTTCGCGGCTTATACCTTGACTAATTAAAACCTTTCAATTGCCAATTTTCCCAGAACAAAATTATGTTACTGAAATCGGCCATTATTTTCGGAACGACCTAATATAACCCACTGTTCGAATAACCCAAACTACCAATTAACACTATCAATAAACACGCAAAAACAATTTCATGCATCCAAAATATTATTCAGTTTCATCAACTTCTTCATTCGAACTCATAAATAATATATTAATCTCATTCGATAACACAATTTAAATAGAATCTAGATATTCTCATATCATTCGAGGTTTAGAATGTAAATACCGTCCCCATTTCACTCTATGATATGTATCATTATAAAGCATGACAACAACATAAGCCCATTATACTGCAGCGATGTCCTATAATACTTGCATAACGTTTATAATTTTTATAAATCAATACATTATTTTACAGTTTCTATAGCTGTGTTTATATTTTTATAGTCTATTTTTATATGAGTAAATTGCATTACGTAAAACAATATAAAGAGGACATGAGGTCGAACGCATACCATTCGTAATGATTTTACGGATGATATGCGAAAAATCAAATGAATATGAATAATCAGCCATGAATATTCCAACGTGCAATTTACAATCTATCAAATTTTAAAATTTTCAGTTTATTAAAGCTCATTCGAGCAGGCACGATTTCACACACACACACACACACACACACACACACACACACACACACACACACACACACACACACACACACACACACACACACGCACACAAAACACACGCACACACACATGCATACACACACATGCATACACACACACATGCATACACACACACGCTTACAATTACATTACTTCAATAACACAAATGCATACAGGCTCGCAATCAATCAATTGGGGACACAGGCGTTTGTTATCTGATGTTGGAGACATGTTTCCTACTAATTGTGGGATGCTGATTTCAAAACTAAAATCCATTTTGCTCTATCACATCAACATTTTTCACGAACTCAAATGTCTTGGCATTGTCACCATCACTAAGGATAGATTTTACTTCATCACATGGAAACCCTTGTGACATAGCTTCGAAAACAGTTTTTCAATGTTATTTAATGTTAATGCAAGTACAAAAGTGAAAACGAAAGTCATGATTTAAGTATTTTCAGTAAATAAAAAAGTATCAAACTCATGCAATTTTCACTATTTTCAACCTAACCAGTTTCAAATGTCATGATGGTGACAGAAGTGTCCTTTATGCAATTATATGTTAAGAAACAACATATGTTTGTAGCTCTTGACCTCATATAAGAGGAATTTAAGTCATGTTTCGTGGTCTGCTACCACAACAGCTCCTTTATAGGATCCAGTTAGCTCAAGACATCATCAGGAGGAACCACGTCCGGTTTCGGCCCCTACTCCTCTACCGTTTTGACGTGGTGGGGCCCCCTCTTTCGGAGGTGTCTTCAGCTCTGGTGTTGGGTGCATGTCTTCTTTCTTCTATTCCCTGGCCTCTTCGATGCAGCATCAACGAGTGTCAGCGTCCGACACTCATATTTGTGGAATTTGTTTGCAGATATGCCCACACTCTACTTCATTTAGTGTGACTATCAGTGAAAACCACATATTGTAGAACTTTTAACTGTTTCTTATGAAGATTATTTCGTGGGTGCCGTTAATGTTTTAATTTTGAGTTCACACGGGTCACTTTTCGTCAAGTATGGTCAAATATCTGTGGAAAGAACTTCATGGTATGTATATAGTTTATGGAACTTTGCCATCACAAATCTGCATTTACTTACTTTGTAACTTGACAATTCTGAAAATGCTTTTCCCAGATGACAACTGGCTTCAATATGTTTTGTATTTTAGAAATAAGGCCTTGACATCTTCTGTTATATTTGTGGATGTTACACTTAGACAGTGATATGAAATCGCAGACTTTGTGAAGAAAGCTTACCTTACTTTAGCATGATACTGTGTGGCAAGAAAAAGTATGGGCACTGCATATAGTGTACAAAACGTGTAGAAACACTGAGACAGTGACTGCTTCAAATACGTAAGCAGAAAGGTTTTAGTTTTGTCCTGTGAGAAAATTAAGGTTGGCGTCTTTGACAGGTCGTGTATTCAGTGGCTATTGCAGGACTAGCAACTTTTGGAGACTGTCCCGTATTGAAAACAAAAGCATAGGCTGCTTTTGCTGCAGTTGTGTCTGATTTCCTGGGAAACAAAAAAGCCACCAAATCATAAAGAACGTGTGCAAACCATAGAACCAGTTTACAAGGACAGGGCTTTACATGAGTGTAAATGTATATTTCCTGCATAGTCACCTGGACTACGTCCTTCAAAATCATATTACAATAAATGATGAGCAAGGAAGAAGATTCCACTAAGGCATGGATAACATAGAGACTAGATATCAAGGTAGATGGAACACCAATATGATGCTGTCCATTGCAGGTCACTGTGAAGAGACTGCCATGATGCAATTTATTCACATTAAGCAGGAAAGAGGAAGTTCATTCCTTGAGTAACTGGAATTCCAGTTTGACAATATCCATTCTAAAATTTGTAATTAAACATTTTGTTGTATATCTGCTAAATAATAAAAGTAATATTTAGTTTGTGTTAGTGTTTTATTTCAGGGTTGCATTTAGTCGGAAAATTGATATTTGTTGGTAAAAAAATGGATTCCTGTTTAACAGAAAAAAACGTGGTAGAAAATTTCTGAGGGCATTTCTGAACCCAGCACCATCATATTAGGTAGGACTAATTGTAAAAGCAAAACAACTGAAATGTTCCCTAGTGTTGTTATTCTGTTTAATATTCCCCTTTATTTACTTTTTTAATCCATAGGACGAAGGGTGAAAAAATCGTTATAGCGTCGGAAAAATCCTTTCTTGCATATCTTCTTGTATTTTGCGTTCTGAGATCAAATCTCAACACGGTCAGTTTTGTCTTTCACACTTTCGGAGTTGATAATAGAAAAGTCCCAGTCAAAATCGCTGGTATTGCACCTGAATCAGAAACTCTTATCTATTGGGAGATCGATTGGTAGAATCGTGTGAGAAAGTACCTTGTTGTATTTGTGCTGGCTGTAATTTAAAATCACCGAAGTCAACTTCAACATTCACCCTTTGGGGATCGATAACGCACTAGAGATGTACTGTAGTTAATGTAATTCACAAACACTCCACACAGCGTATAATATATAAAAAAATCTGTTTCCTTTCATCTAGCAATTAATTTATTTTCAACAAATAACTTCTGTAGTGCATGTGCGAATAGACAGATTCAAATGCTGCTAAACAGTAATTTTGGTTTCAAATAATTTTAGGAAGTGGGTAGCTGATTACATCAGCCCCAGTGCTCAACTACTACTTATTTTACCTATACTGAAATGATGAAAGGTGGAATTTGAACTCGGAACGTAAAGACAGTTGAAATACCGCTAAGAATTTTTACCTGGCATTCTAAGGATCCTGCCAGCTCGCTGCCCTAGCTAACCTTAAATTTTTTCTTCTACTCTAGGCAAAAGGCCTGAAAATCTGGGGGAGGGGGCCAGTCGATTAGATCGACCCCAGTACGCAACTGGTACTTAATTTATCGACCCCGAAAAGATGAAAGGCAAAGTCGACCTCGGCAGAATCTGAACTCAGGACATAAAGACAGACGAAATACCACTAAGCATTTCGCCCGGCGCCTGCTAACGAGTCTGTCAGCTCGTCGCCTTGCTAACCTATAATATTCATCAATTCGAAATATCGCCGAAATATTCATGACTGGAGTAAATATTAATAATGGCCCCTTTGTAAACATTTAAGCCAATAAGTAAGAAATTTCGATTGTTCCACTTTCTTTCCTTTCCCTATTTGGAATATTGCTAGCTTTTTGCAGCTAGAGATTTTTTTTATGGACACATGAGTATATATTCTGGATAAAAGATCAATTCCTGTTCATTTACATGATCAAAGGCAGAAAAATGGAATAGGCAGGTATGAGAAGCCAGCCGTTATAGTTACACACACAAACACACACACATTATAGTGGGTTAGGCCGGTTTATGGGATTACCCTGGGTTTCTCGCTCATAAGGGGTTTAGTCTTACGGCGTGTCTTCAGCCCCCGAACATTGCTGACCTGAGACCTCTTTAAAATATGGAGGTGTGAAAGCCTCGTTTTAAGGGCAAAACCCTAGGTGATTCCCTTTCCCATTGTCCATTGATCTGTGGGTGTGTTCCATCTTGCGGTCACCAAAGCACCTCAAATTATATATATATATATATATATATATATATATATATATATAT
>NC_068983.1:34808248-34813053 GCF_001194135.2 Octopus bimaculoides | reverse complement strand
TTATACGCATATATTGTTTATATAATAAATTACGCTGTGCCTATCTATGTGTGTAACAATTTTAGAGTTCGGATTCTAGAGTTAGGATTAGTTTTAGGGTTAGGGTTAGGGTTAGGGTTACGGTTAACAGTCTAGTTAGGGTTAGGGTTAGGGTTAGGGTTAGGGTTAGGGGATTAATACGATATACACCGTTACAGCGCTAACTGTTTTCAACTGAATAGACGTCAGTGATTAGTAGAAATTATCGAAATAAGACAATTTTTTACATGAAATAAATTCGAATACAAAAATATTTTTCTGTTCTATAACACAAAATAGATAAGTATACGAAGTTTGAAAGTCTTTCCGTACCAAAAACACTACATAAAACATAAGTGAAAACTGGCACCCCCGTTTTAAAATAGATCCGATTCTGAGACGATTTGCAGCTAAAGAAGAAATCATCATACGAGCGAAAGAAAACTGAGACTATGCTGAGATTGGAACTCAGAACTTAGAAGGTAATTAGTGTGGTTGTTTCGTCACTGATGATAAACCACTCCTCTTAATTCAAGACCGAGTAATAAACAACATGCAGACATACGAACTGACCAACAACAGAGGAGATAAACACCAAATGGTAGCAAGTGATCTAAAATATTTAATAACAGAACGATTTCGTTAGTGACACTAACTCATCCTTCCGGCTAAGAAACATATGTGTAGAAAATGACTGGTGTAGTTGGAAGAGATAATGTGCGTATAATTGCCAAGTGTTTCTATTACATGCTGTGATAAATCTATGAAGAGAAAGACGAAAAAGTATCGCGAGAACAATAGCAGTAGATATACTAGTAACGGAAACAGCGACATATTTAATAATTTCTCTGATTTTCGTCTAACGTCAGTTGGAGAGGTTAGCACAATGATTCAAAGTTCACCAAAAGTTCACAATATCAAATATTCTGTACTTCCCATTAGAACGCGTACCATGTGGAGGTTATTGATTTGGATGGTATTCACCGTCTTATATTAGAAAATAATATAAAAACAACGATATAATAAAAATTTGAATAATACAATCGCTGCAAAACTTTGTATTTACATTCCGCATAATACCCAAGTGAGTGATATAATTCTAAGCACTGGATGGAACTGTGCCGAATTCTTCTTTCAGTTTCAAATTTTATTATTTTGAAAGTCATATTTTATTTATTAATTCATTTAATATGATTGTTATTATCATAATAATAATAATGATAATCATTATTATTGGATGAATAAGTGGCACCTAATCAATGCTTTAAGAACAAGCTTTTTACATAAATATACATGATATGACTTACTCATTTGCAGCGTGGAAGGTGTTTATAAGACATTTAAGAAACACGCAAAAACCGTTAGATTCACGTCAGCATTCAAATTTCATTTGCCAAAATATTTTCGTAGCTTTGAGACCGCGAACTGTTCACTGACAAATTTCCGAGTTGCATCTCATTGTTTTTGATTTTATAATACACGTGTGTGTGTATTGCCAAAGGCTGCGTGGCGTTCAATTATTAAATAAAAATGAAAAATACACATAAGGTACAGGACATCACCAACAAGGGAACTTTTCCCTTTGGTCGGCACATTTAAAAAATAATTTTTTGTAACTAAATACTTTCAAAATTCGTATACTGGTAGAATGTGTCACATAAAACATCGTTTACTCTTGGCGTTTTTGAGAAAATTGTGTAGTTTCGAAGTTATTTCGTGTTAAAGTTGTCGTATTTCGGTAATTTCAACCAATCAATGACGTCTATTGAGGTGAAAACAATTATTGCTGTTGTTTGTCAACAACAACTTCCGGCGGTGCATATTTCGGTTTCACTGTTATTTATGACATATTTCATCTCAGTTACGTTTGTATGAATAAACGAGTGTATCTGTAGCATGTTTACTTCATGGCACCACCACAATCGTTCGTGCATTTCTACTGCTTTTATTATTTTTTCCCCTGTTTTTCAGCTTCTATTTTCGGAAAAACATTTTCCCCCTCCCCCTCCAATTTCTTCATTTTTCACATTTGTCCGCAACTCTAACCCCAAAATCCTAACCCTAACCCTAACCCTAAAACCCCAACCCTAACCCTAAAACCCTAACCCTAAAATCCTAACCCTAACCCTAACTCGTTGGAGGTGCAATGGCCCAGTGGTTAGGGCAGCGGACTCGCGGTCATAGGATCGCGGTTTCGATTCCCAGACCGGGCGTTGTGAGTGTTTATTGAGCGAAAACACCTCAAGTTCCACGAGGCTCCGGCAGGGGATGGTGGGGAACCCTGCTGTACTCTTCCACCACCACTTTCTCTCACCCTTACTTCCTGTTTCTGTTGTGCCTGTATTTCAAAGGGTTAGCCTTGTCACACTGTGTCACGCTGAATATCCCCGAGAACTACGTTAAGGGTACACGTGTCTGTGGAGTGCTCAGCCACTTGCACGTTAACTTCACACGAGCAGGCTGTTCTGTTGATCGGTTCAACTGGAGCCGTCGACGTCGTAAGCGACAGAGTGCCAACAGCAACCCTAACTCTAAAGCCCTAACCCTAATCCTAAAACCAGTGGAAACGCACGAACGATGTCATAAATAACAGTGACAAACGAAATATACACCGCCGATAGCTGTTTTTGGCAAACAACGGCAGTAATTTTATTAAGCTGAATACACTTCATTGATTGGTTGAAATTACCGGAATACGACAACTTTAACATGAAATAACCTTAAAAATATAAACTTTTCTCAACAATACTAAGAGTAAATGATGTTTTATATGACACATTCTACCAGTGTCCGAAGTTTGAAAGTGTTTCGTTACAAAAAATTAATTTCTCAATGTGCAGTCCAAAAGGAAAAGATCCCCAACAAGAGAAAAATATGTTAATACACATTGTGAGACAAGTACGGCACAAAATACCAAAAGAAGTCTGACTCCTTTTCAGTTGTTGACTGTTTATTACTAACTGTTTTGTGTTTTTATCGACAAGACAGGAAAATTTCATACGAGGGCAGCATCCAGAAATTGTTAAAATATAAAATTTGTTGACAGGGCTTCGGACGAAGAAACGACACTAGAGTGGACGTACTGAAACGATCGACGAAGACGTGTGTGTGTGTGTGTGTGTGTGTGTGTGTGTGTGTGTGTGTGTTGGTGTGTGTGTGAGTTGGTGCTACTGAGAAAATATAACTGATGAAGAATTGACATCATAGTGTGACATGACGCAATTATTTCTAAAAGTCCAGGTCGTGTGAATAAATGTCGGCTATGACACGATCTTCATGTCAGTTTTCAACACCTTGCGGTTCGCATTAAAACTTTAACGGGAAGACTTCCAGTGTAGCAAGTCTGCCCTCAATTTATTCATTTACATCTACGCGCCAGCTTAATTGATACCGAAGTCAAGTTTACCATTCACAATGATGGTATGGAGAATATTTCTCGCTCAATTCCCGGTCTTATGTCATGGTAATGAAAAATTACATATCAAAAATCCTAAACAAATCATTATGTACATTATTTACATTTGAGGGATATTTGTCCTCATCTTGTTTGTTGTTAACACATTTGGGCTGATATACCCTCCAGCCTTCATCAGGTGTCTTGGGGAAATTTCGAACCTGGGTTCTTATTATTGTTGTTGTTTTTTATTATTATTATTCTTATCATCATCATCATCATTATTATTATTATTATTATTATTATTATTATTATTATTATTATTATTATTATTATTATTATTATTATTATTATTATTATTATTATTATTATTATTATTATTATTATTCAGGTCACTGCTTGCAATCGAACTCGGAATCTTGTGGCTAATAATAATAATAATAATAATAATAATAATAATAATAATAATAATAATAATAATCATAATAATAATAACATTGAAAAATACCTTTGGAATGAGAACCCAGGTTCGAAATTTCGCCAAGACACCTAATGAAGGCTGGAAGGTATATGAGCCGAAACGTTGTGTTAACAACAAACAAGATGAGGATAAATATCCATTGAAAATAAATAATGTAAATAATATACATAATTCCTCATCTCTTAAATATAGAACTCTAGTGCCCAAACAAATCGTTCTGAAATCAAATCTTGTATAATCCTTCTGGGCCTATGTTAGAACCGATATCACTTACGATACCCTGTACCAAAATATATGGCGTTGTAGTTATATTATAAACTTAAGAAAGTTTAATTACTGGAGACATGTATATTAAAATATGTAAACAATATTGTAGTGCTATATAAAACATTCGGAAGATTTGTAGAGAAAGTATTTTAAATGTTCACAGTTAAGTTGGATTTTCTGTTAGAAAATATGCAACCACGCCCTGAAAAATAAATAAAAATTCTGAAATGTAGCAAAGGAAATTTGTGATGAACCACGTTAACAATTTTCGACCATGACATTTTGCTTCCAGGACATCTTATTATTTCAATATTACATTTAAGATTATTTCATATTTTCTAGAAAAAATGGAGGACTGTGTACATATATATATATATATATATATATATATACACAAAGAAAGAGGGAGAGGGTCAGAGATGTGTGTGTATATACTTTATATACATATTTAGATGTATGTGTGTATACATATACACAAGCGCATATATATTTACACACAAACACAGAATTATGTGTATGCGTGCGTATGTATGCATTTACAATATTCTAATGTACGATTGTTAATTAAGATGTTAGATATTAATTTCATGGCGAGTATAATTTGTACACATAGCCTCACACACACATACATGAATGCATATATAT
>NC_068983.1:34801350-34807415 GCF_001194135.2 Octopus bimaculoides | reverse complement strand
TATATATATACATATATATATATATATATTTATATATATATACACACATGGAAACACACATACAAACACCCCCACACATATATATATATAAACTCATTTTTAAAAGAAATTCATATAATGTTTTCGTTCTTTCGCAAGAGTTTTTGTTTGGAGCTAGACTCAAAGCAAAATGATATTGTATTGAGTCGTTTGAAACGTCACCCACTTCTTGCATAAAGCCACAACAAAAAGTAACAAGCAGTGATCATGCAAAAGAGATCCCAACTGCTCGATCTTCTTGAAATAGTAACCAAATTTCCGTAAAATCTTACCTTATACTTTAAGATATAAAAAAAAACATGGTTTATTTATTATATTTCTAGAGAAATTATATACCGAACAATAGGAGTGAAATTTGGCGGGGAACCTTTTGATTATATCTCTAACCGATCTGCGATGACTTTGTGTCAGGCAGCTATGAGAACCATTAACGAAATATATCAGAAAAGAAATATTTATAATTTAAAAGGAGAAAACAATGCGTCATTAAAACCAGGCTTTCAAAAAAATATACGAGACATACGAAATATGGAAGGGATACTGGGACGCGGCTTTGGAAAGACTTAATATTTCCACTCATAAATACAACGAAAAAACCGGACTCCATCCTATGGAACACAGAACGAAAAATTTGAATTTTGGTAGAGCTGACAGTACCATGGGAAGAAAACATCGCTAATGCAGAGCAACGGAAGGAGAGGAGGTATGAGAGATTAATCGAAGAGTGTGGAGAAAAGGGGCGGGCGGTCGAGTATTACCATCTGGCAATGGGGGCTAGAGCCTTCATTGAAAAGAAAATGGTAACGTTATTTAGGAGAAGGTTTGTATTTTCGAACTCAGAGATGGGAAAAGTAATGAGGATACAGGAGGCAGACGACAAAGCCAGCTTCTATATATGGCTAAAATCAGAAGACCCGAAATGGCTCGAAAGCCGTAATATGCCGACTGGGAAATAGCATCGCTAGTGACGCTTGCTGGCACTTAAACAGCATTGCTGCTTGATTGGAACTGAGGGAACTATCTCGTTCATTGTGACCCCCGCCCGATAGTTCGAAGGATTGTACCATAAGACAACTAGTCGGCTCTGGCTGCTGGACTGAAACTAACACGACTCTGTTGGAAGGTAGGTCTAGAGAGGGCGCGGGCCACAACTACGTGCTCTTTTTCCTCCATTCGTCAGTTGAAGCTTAGATTGTGTCACGTGACAGTTAGCTTCTGCTGGCTGCTGGAGCTTACCGGCAAGTATTTAGAGAGCAATTTGCCAGGCTGGTCATTCGCCCGCTGGCATTCTTTGGCGCTGCATCGAAGAAACCAAAGAACAAAAAGCCAAATAAAAAATAAAAACGCACTCAACACCAGAGCTGACGACACCTCCGAAAGTGAGAGCTCCGCCACGTCGAAAACGGTAGAGAAATAGGGGCCGAAACCGGACGTAGTTCCTTTGGATGATGAGCTTAGCTACTGGATCCTATAAAAGAGCTGTTGTGGTAGTGAACCGCGAAACGTGATTGAAATACTTCACCATTTTGACGGAACCTATATACGCTATATACATTAACGCATAATTGTCATGTGATCGCTCTGTGATCCAATCAGTACGGAGTCTCTTTATTTTTCTTGGAATAAACGTTTTAAGTAATATACACACATAGCTCCTTCCTGGCGAGAAAACTTCAAATAATTCAAAACTTAAGAGAACATTCATACACACATACAACTCACACACACACGCACGTGCGAGTGCCTTCAGGAATATACACATATATATGTATATGCATAATGTACGGATGTACATAGACATATAAATATACGTGGAGCAAGTCCTAAACACTACTCAATGTCATGAGATGAGAGTCATTAATGGTTACTGCAGCTGGTATGTCATGTCTGTTATTGGAATTATACGTTTATGATCATCAATCTGGTTGTAGGATTGACAAAATACGAAATGATGTGTTGATGTGATTTTTAATTACTTTGATTATAATTTGGTAATATATTCCACCGAAGCCGCCTCTTACTGTTTCCTCTTTGGCAGACCGATAAAAGTACTAACCAAGTTGTGAAGGTGATAAAATTCCCAACATCGCTTGAGTAAGAAACTATGGCCTTGTCAATAAACAATTAGATGTTTATATTTGTTTGTCTCATTCTTGTACATCCTTTAGTAAATAAATGCTTCGCTTGCCGCGACCAAAAAATTTAATTGGCTATACTCCACGAGACAAGATTCTTATATCCAGCTTCTAGAAAAGAATTAGAAATTGCCTTGGAATAAATACCAGACTCTCGTAATAATCTACACCAGATGGAAATATTTAACATCCCAGTCCAATGACATTTTGATCACTTTATTCGTAATGCTACTGAAAACAGCTGTTAAATAAATCATAATAACAAATTAGACCTAGGTATTTCCAGCAGCTGGAAAGTAAAATTGGAATCGAAGACGTATCTATAATTCAGTTTCGATTTACTGCAGTAAATCACACTTGTCCTCCTAATACCTAATAGTCAATTATTGACTGTTTCATACCAACAAATTTCTGGAAAACCAATTTTCTTTTTTTATTTCTTATATTAAATGAAATGTCCATAGCTGAAGCAGAAACAAAGAGGTAAGAAATTAATACAGTGTTCATGTGTCTGCCATATTTACATTAATAGATTTTATTGACGATGAAGACAACCCCGAATTTTACAACAAAGGAATGGAAAGCTAGACGTTCCCATCTTTGTCTGCTTAAATAGAAAGAATGGAAAGAACATCAAATAAGGTTGTAGTTAACATTGTTTTCTCAGATCGATGAGAGCTTATCTTATCTCTGATTCTGTGCTGATAATCTTGCTTGTAATAATATCGATTTGTTTTCATTAATTCATCAGTTCAATTTTTGATCGTTGGAGTATAGTTGATAAATCAATCCCAATATTTTTGTAGATATTTTTCATTGAATGGACATATATATCACATTCTAAATACGTCCTTGCTTCCTAAATTTCAGCTTGTCCTTCAGAACTACTAAGAACTAGATCTCTACCAGCTCTGCAGAATCTTCATACACACCGTTTCTTAATTGAGATGGACCTGAAAGTAAAACTCCAATGGGAAATCATTTTGCATTTTCATGTCCAATTCCACAGTACTTAAAAGCTTTTATTCTTCACTCGTCAGGGTTCAACATCACACAAACTCACACCTCACGTCCGCATTTCTCTAACATTTCAAATCGAGAGAGTACTCAAAATGTCCCGTCAATTACTCTCAATCCTTGAATTCAAGAGATATGCAAGAGATATTTGCTACTTCTGTCTCAAAGGAAGTGAAATATTTATCTTCGGGAATGTTCTACAATGTAGCCTCTCTGAATTTTTAATTCTAAATTATTGGTTTTACTTCCGAAATTGGAAACATGATTGAAAAAATATCGCTCACAATAATATACTCTAATATTTTTACTCAATCATCTACATCTATTCGGTTTGATCGACCGCTATGTCTCTGGTGATATTCATCAAAATGTAAGCTTACCCAAGAGCTTCCTCAACTTCACATCTCTTTGGTTAGAATCTTTTTATCCGAATTTGCCGATGTCTACATACTCTATCAACCCTAGCGGGACCCAAATTAGTCTGTTTCGCCTTCTCTGCTAGCCCTGAATATTAGCAGCTTACTTTCTACCAGCTATGACAATATTTACCTTTAGGTGATTTAGACAAGCCTTAATTCTCTTACTTGCTGTATACATGGGCCATGAGTATAGAATCTCAATCATCCATTGCAAATGATTAGGTGAAAAGAGACATAAGAAACATTTTCTAATAGGGTCATGACAATTGTATTTCTTTCAATAGTACAAATACACAATTCCTGCTCATTCCAAGGAAACGATCTTGTGTTTCATGCTCTCAAATATTCGACAGCAAGAAATGGAAGCCCTATAAATTTAAACAAATGTCAGACTTTACAACCTCTACTAATTTTGTCCCGTGACTCCGTATACATAACGTAAACTAAAAATGCGCTGTATAGAATAGCATCTGTCACCAGATTCAGAAAAAATCAGTTCAGATCTTAACTTTTGCGAACTTTCTGCAAATATTAAATAAAATTAATAATGCAACATTGATACCATATCTGATACCATAGTTCTGGATCTACATTTATCAAAATGCATTTTGACAGCATTTCAAAGAAAATAATTAAGCTGGCTGACAAAGACAGATTACATTAACAGAAATCCAGCTCTCGCTTATAAATACTCTGCCTCCTTCATTTACATCTGCTATACTTCCTACAATTTATTCTGGACTTCCAAACTCTTTAACTGCATATATCAGGTTAATTTAGTGCGGTCATCTGCCATCTCTTGTCAACCGTATACTCTTGCCTCCTAGATCACATGGTAACCCTATGTCTATATTTACCGCCCACATTTGCCTTTATAGAATATCATCCGTTTGAAAATTAGCAATATCGCAACGATTTGGATTGAGGTAACTACAAAATACTGCTTCTGATTTAGCTATGAAGTTGGACATTGTAATTTTTGAAGTAGTAGATTTTTCAAAAGTAACAATCCAATGTGTATGGATTAAGTGAATTTTATGAAGCAGCGAAACGTACAGATCGAAACATTCTGTTATCATAATGTTCTTCGACTGTTGTTGATTGCTTCTATTATACAGTATCATTCCTACATTATGTATGCTGCAGGCCCATTTAGATGCATTGTAAGTTACTCAATTATGAAGATTGTATTATCATGTTTGATGTTGTTAGATACAGAACGGCGGTAGTCAGAGGATAATGGAAGGCTTTCTGAATAATATGTGCAGTATGCCCACACGCACACTCGCACAATTATATATGTATATATATATATATATATATATATATATATATATATATATATATATATGTATATGCATAAAATTACGTATGTGCGTGTATAAATTTCTATGTAAAAACATATGTGTATTTGTGGGGAAGAATTATATTAAAACTCGCTACTAATTACTAATTAATGATCAGTATTAATTTTTCTAATTAGCTGCAGTTTCTACAGGGCAAATCTAATTGCCATAATAAAATATTCGCAGAAATTCAACAGAAGATGCATATGCACATGTGTGTGTGTGTGTGTGTGTGTGTGAGTGAGAGAGTGTATGTGTGTGTGAGTGAGAGAGTGTATGTGTGTGTGTGTGAGAGAGAGAGCGTGAGATAGAGAGGAATAATAATAGAAGTGATTAAAGTGAGAGTGAAAATAACCAGCTTGGGTGAAAGTGAGTAAAAGTGGACGGCATTTTCAATAATTACTCTCTCATAGCACTATGAAACTCTTTGCAGTACAGTCCGCTCAGAGCGTGGTTACTTGGCCATTCATATTACCAGAAACAGAAGTTAACTTTCCTTCAAACACACACTGTTCATTGGTTTGCTGATCGTTGTAGGAATATTAGTCTAACGACCCACGAAATAGCTCCGGCGGGGAGGGTAAAAGTATATCGCTTGTCACTTGAAATCTTCTGACAAATCTTATTTTGATCGCTTTGTTTTCTGTCATTTATAACAACCACAGTTTTCTCGTTGAAGTCTTAGTCGTGTGTGACTGCAGTTAATCATCCGTATAGACACGGTTTCTTCATTTACCACCCAAACTCAATTAGCCCACCCCTCCCTCGGTTTATACACTCACACACATTCACCCAATACGCACAGTGTTAAACGTCCCACATGCGTTTCTCACACGCACATATACGCACATATTTGTACAGCCTTAATTCTCTTACGATTTTTCAAATACATGCACATACATTTCATAGACATGCATTTAAGACAAACGTTGCAAGACATACACTCACACACACACAGACACAGTCACATTCGCACAGACAAACAGAAACATACGCACGCACATACAGGCATATAGACGCACAATTATATACACACAAAAATTCACAAGGATCCCTTTACATTTGACAAATACACATTCATAGTCAAACACTCACACAAATATATATAT
>NC_068983.1:34798034-34801074 GCF_001194135.2 Octopus bimaculoides | reverse complement strand
ACACATACTTACGAATACACACAAACTCTGTACGACTTCCGTGCGACCTTTACTCACATGAAACATCTCTCACTCATATTACACATACACACGCGCACGCACACACACACACACACACACACACACACACACACACGCACAGACACCCTCACATGTTTTTACACGCACACGCATACACGTCACGCATACACATTTCATAAATGACGCATGTAATTCCCGTAGACGGCCAAAAATTTGTAACCAACCTGCCTCACACTGTAACCCACCCTCCTAGAAGCAACAAGAACAACCACAACTACCAACACACATGCTTCTGCTACAAGTATTACAAGATCGGATGTCTACAACTGACCACTTTGAAATAGCCACAACACTGGCACTAATGAGGTAACGAGGAAAGCTTCCACGTGGTTGTGGTTTCTCAACATGCTAGAAGTAACAGTCATAACATTCTGAAATCATGTCCACAGATAATTGTTGCCCTAGGTCCATTAGACTTAGGAAAACGATTGGAATTTATTATAGAAGCTTTAATCTACTTTGTTACGATAGAACTGAGATGTGTCTAGACAATAGCATGAAAACAACAATGATTGTATATTTCAATACTTTACACAATGTAGTAAAATATATTACATTGACACATTTTATAAAATCAGATCTACTGAAATGAATTATTGCTTAATCCAATAGATACAATGAATGAAAAGGAAGACATTTTCTCCTATGACTCAATGAGTTGTAGGTCAATAGAGATTTTTTTTATTACAATAAATTATATTTTCTCATTAATCATTTCGAAGTATGCTTAAATGGTCATAAAATGGAAGCTAAAATATTAAAATTTTCTAACGAAATTTCTAACTAGGCTTTGGATGAGCAAACAAAAAAGCGTCTACGTAGAAATTGGCCTCCAAGAATTAGAAAACAAATCTCCCTCAGATTATTGCTTGCCGTGATAAAATAAAAAATAAAAATTGCATTGAATTTTGCAGTACTAAATAAAGTGTATTAAAAAAACAAAAACAAAAAAGAACGACAACCTGGTCAGGTCAGGAAGCATTTGAACATGACTATGTTTCGTTTGCGCTAAAAAGGTACTAAACTACGGAAATAACTCGGAGCAGTTCTATATTTAAGAGATAAGGAATTATGTACATTGTTTACATTATTTAGAATTGACGGATATTGGTCCTCATCTTGTTTGTTGTTAACACAACGTTTGGGCTGATAAACCCTCCAGCCTTCAACAGGTGTCTTGGGGAAATTTCGAATCTGGATTCTCATTCCTAAGATATTTTTCGATGTTGTTGTTATTATTATTATTATTATTATTGTTATTATTATTATTATTATTATTATTATTATTATTATTATTCAAGTCACAATTTGGAATCGAACTCGGAATCTTGGTGTTAGTAGCCCGCGTTCTTAACCACTACGCCATATATCCAATGTAAATAATGTAAATAATGACTCGGAGGATACCTCACATTGTTTAAGAAATTCAGGTGATATAAAAAGAGTTCCGTTCCCTCATTCTTCAATGATATTTGTCGAAGCTTTCATGTAACAACGAGTGTGGAACCAATCTTTTACGTCATGAGCAATTTCCTGCGTCTACTCATACGATTTTCGTGGCAGGTTGAAACACAATTATTATATTTATATTCATAACTTCATTTTATTTATCTTTTAATCTCGAAGTTACATGATTCTAATGCAAAAGAACACTATTTTCCCCCCTAAAACAGCCATAATAACGTGTGCACGAATGTTTGAGCTGGTTGTATTAGTGTGCTTGTATGTGTGTGAGGTAGGGAGAGTGAAAGAAATACAGAAATTAAGGAGTGATGATGAATGCATACGCACACCAGCGTGCGTTAATTCCTATAGTTTGAATTCAACACGGAAAGAAATTTCAATCCGATTTTTTCTCCATTTTGAATATAAACGCTGAAATAAAATAACAATGATTTTTCTGCCTTTTCCCAATAATGTGTATATCATGTTATGACAACTTTATGCAAATGCATGGGTGTATGTATGCTATTTAGAATGTTACTTTTAATGTCAGTCTCTCACAGCCAGCAACTCTCATCTCTTGTTTCACATGAAAGTATGTGAGTACGTATTTATCCGCAATTCCGCTCACTTTATTTCCCCCGTAACTACTTTGACATTTACTCCTTCTTCGTTCCTGTCTCCAGAATTCCTTTTCTCATTGTATGCGTGTAGCGTTCCTATACTCATTGCCTACCTCCAAGCTTAGCATATGCACTCGTTATGCACCTCGTATGTTAATTCTCTCTTTTAGTTTCTATCTCGCTATACGATATAAATTGTGCTGGGAGTATCAGTCAACTAAAGATCATTCGGCTTTTGTTAGAAAGAAGAAAATAGAAAGAAAATAAAGCGTTACATACGTTTGCCCGTTCGAACTGGAAGGCACCTACCTCTCAAAATCAGGTATGCAGTCTCTCGGACTTTGGCATTCTCACCGTTGAATTAATATATTCCGATCATATTAATTCTGATTTGAACAGTCAAAAGGCCGTAACATTTCATTGTCTTTTACTTTTTCTTTTTTCTCTTCTCTTTCTTCTCTTTCTTTCTTTCTTTCTTTCTTTCTTTCTTTCTTTATTTCTTTCTTTCTTTCTTTCTTTCTTTCTTTCTTTCTTTCTTTCTTTCTTTCTTTCTTTCTCATTCCACGTTTTTACTTTTGACTCCATCTCCCCCTTTCTCGCCTTTTCTCAAAATCATGAATCATTTCTCGTTTGTGTGTGTGTTATGTTTTGTAGAATCGCCATTTCTCGTTTTCTTAGACACACACAACGATGTGGCATATTTTATACTGAAAAAATTGCTTGGAAACAATGTCATGTTATACTTATCCGTTTATTGTATTGTTATTGCATGAAACTAAGAGTAGCTCAAATCTAAAACACTATATATATATATATATATATATATAATGTATATATATATATGATTGACCGTTGACTGAACACTATTCAATTTTTTTTCTCCGTGTTTTTCT
>NC_068983.1:34793617-34797868 GCF_001194135.2 Octopus bimaculoides | reverse complement strand
TATATATATATATGTATATACTTATATAAGGGCATTACTACAGAATAATGTCACACACTAGACTTCCATAATAAACACATTTTTACCGAATGCGAGGAAAAGCAATTCGTAAAATAACCAACCTTTTAAAAACGAACTCAACTATATATCGAACGATTTCACGATTATTAGAATAATACCTAACTTCCGATCATCAGTATAGATGGTACAAATATATAAAAATAAACAAAATCCTCAACTTACCAAAACGAACACCTTATGTATCCGACATAGCAAACACAATAATGTTTAACCTTATACATATATGTAAAAAGCGGGAATTTTTTTGAGCGAGAGCGACTCAAAAATATTCCCGCTTTTTACATAGTTGCAAATTCTGCAACATAGATGAAGGCTTTCTCTGCTGAAGTGCAAATATAGTAAACCATCGAATATCGCGGGTGTTACATTCCAAGATCCCCTGCGATAGGTGAGTATCCGCGAATTAGAAACCGTACTGTACTGTATATATTTATTTTCTTATATAATTTGTATATATTTATTTTATCATAGATGCAACACAACACCCCACACTCGTCAACTGAGTTTCGTGTTCCATACGGTATGTGCGATTCTTTGTTTGCTTATCTACGGTATACTACGTATTTTCTTTTAATATATTTTAATTAATGTGTTATAGAGTGCAGTAGTGTACTGCATTTTCATTTATAACTTTAGTAATTTTTAGGCGTGAAAATGCTTATTTTCCCACAGAAATATCTAAAATTAAAATAAATAAATAAATAAATAAGTATCGGCCGCAGAAACACGCGATATAAATTTACATACATTTGCCAGACAAATCCGCGATGTACTGACTGCATGATATGTGAACCACGATGTGGTGAGTAATTACTGTACCGTTCTTTTAGATACAGGGCAAGTGGGTTCTGCAAATTTTGTGACTCTCTTATTTCCAAGACGTCCGAAAAATCATTTGCAGCTGAGAGAGAGAGAGAGAGAGAGAGAGAGAGAGAGAGAGAGAGAGAGAGAGAGAGAGAGAGAGAGAGAGAAATAGATAGATAAATAGAGAGAGATGGGAAGAGAGTCAGACAGACAGACATTGTGTGTGAGAGAGAGAGAGAGAATTAGGAAGAGAGAGAGTGTGTGTGTGTGTGAGGAGGAAGGAGAAAGAGAACTTGATTGTTTGATTCACGAAATCATCTTTCGTAGAATGATGTTGCAGGAATTATGTTGCATGTTAAAGTCTGTGAAACTAGGATGTTTGTAGGTGATAACATAGTTTGAGGTACTGTGTTGGAAGCTGGAAAAAATCGGTCTCTGCATCAGTGCCATAAGTTTGGTAGTCCAGATTAAGACTTGAAACTCTATCTTGTAACTGGTATTTGGTACGCGAGTTCAAGAGTTTTGAGGAGTATGGAACTATATCTTAGGCACTATTGTGCGCAAGTCTACTCTGACACAGAGCAGTAGCACCTATTAGAGTTCCAGCTATCGGTTAATCAGCATGTGTACCATATGCTTTAAACTGAGGCTAAGTCTGCTCCGATAACTGGCGATGTCTTGGTCAGCGAATTCTCTGTGACGGTTGACAACAACGGCAAGATGAGCTTTTACGGATCAGACTATCCCAACGTGTGTATGCATGTGACAAGGGACCACATATGCACTTGTATTCTCATTGAAACTCCTATCACAAACTCTACACCATAACGACAACTGACGACTTTGGCTACAGTGTCTGCCCTGTCCGTAGCACCTGCTCTCACAGTGAGGACGTTTGTCAAATTTGCAACCTGGAAATTTGGGCCACGTTAAGATTGACCGTCGGATTTGGTCAGCATTCATGAGCGACGTGGTGATTTCGTTGGCCGGAGCCGGCTCAATCCCTCACAGGTGAATGCACCTCATGTACAAGTAAGTAAATACATAGCCGTGGGAGGATTGTGAGAGCCACAATTTGTCATCGTTGAAGTCACCGAGAAGGATGACATACCTCTCACTTCAGCTCTGCTGAGAAGAGGGACACTGTCTTTATGCAAAAGGATACACAGCAGAGGGGATGCTAGTGGTTCGAGCAATTAGGAGAGCATAAAGGCAGCTGGTATTATCTAGAGGAATGAAGGTGGAAAATTTGATCCAGAATAAATAGATTTCGTTTTGGCTAATATTTAGATAAGAGAGGTGAGTGTCAAAGATAATTGAGTCTCCATAATCATATGCCTCAACTTTAGAAGATGATATTAGCAAAAGGAGTGTATCCTGGACAGCAAGGAGGGAAAGACGAACTTGAGACAGGAGTTGAGAATCTTACGTTTCGGGGAAGAATACGATGTAAAGGTTGAAGAGTGAAATATATGCTGCAAAGAAATCTACGGCAGTGTGGAGAGTAGGAAGACTTTTATGTGTATATTTCTCTTTAGTTTTTTTAATAGTATTCTGGGAAAATGAATGGTTGTGTATTAATAGTTTTGATGAAACTCATGGCAGGGATGTAGAACGAATACATTAAACGGAGGGAACTTCGTTAATGTCAACCTAAGGCCAGGTGGTAACGAGGATTTAAAAAATATTTTAGGCGTGACATAGCGTTCCTATAGTGTTCGATCCCGTCTCTTTTCTAATAAATATTACATCACAACAATAATAAGGAATCTCTCTGGTCATCAACGCATCAATATTGTGTAAATATATTGATTCTAAATACATTTAAGAAATACAATCACATTTTCTCTCTTTTTTTTCTACCTAAAGAGAAAAGATGTTTTCTCAATTTTCTTTCCAATTTAAAAAGAATCTCAAGTGTTAAGTTTCCTTAAAATAAAAAAAATGCTTGCAAAAAAATGATATAAATATAAATAAAGTTCCTAAAATAGTTTTTCTGTGTTTTGTTTCCGATAATAATGATTTTGCTATTTGTGTCTTTGGGGGATTTTATGAAGAAAATTAAAAGAAAATAAATAACGCAGTTCCCTTACAATTGCATATCGTGGATATGGCCTCGAACAATTTCCTCATTAAAATAATTTCGAAGGAAAACAAATTAAATTATTTTCAATTTGAGGAAAAAAAAAAAAAAAAAAAAGGAAGGGAAGATTTTTCATGCAAGAGCATCCGTGAAATTTTTGGAAATTTTTTCTCGATTTTTGTTACTAAATGCTGGAGTTAATAGAGTTGAATGCCATAAAACAAAAGAATAATACTTAACAGAAATTGTGACATATTTTAACCTCTTGAAGCCACTTAATTTCATTTATGATGTTAAGAAACCCAAGAAAAATAAACCTGTTGCTACATAGTCGCAGTTTGCGCCTGAAAACAAGATTTGTGTCAATTTATAAAACATAAATAAACGAAATACAGATAAATAAATACACGCAAATAAACAAACACAACAATTACATTAAGGGGACTGGTTATAAAATATGTAGCTTGAAAAATTTTCATCAACAGAATCAAAATTAGGAACGGTTTCGCTTCTTTCTGGATGCAAGTTATCACATACACTGATTTATATTATGTACTATATCACAATGCTGACATGACGTCTAAAAATAGAGATATTTTGTGCCGTCAGTATGTACATCATATAAGTATGAATTGATGAGTGTTCAGCGTGAAATATATCCGTCTGGTGAACAAGCCCAGGATGTCGAGCTTTGATTTCTGTTCCTGCTTGTATATTTCCACTATACTCACTTCATTAATTTCTGGCAAGAAACTTAACTCAGTTTCACAAGCATTGGAAACGTTATCAGTTCATCTGAGAGTATGAATTACCATCTTCTTACTCCTGTGAAGATGTATTTATCGACTACAATGCATCGGTTCGTATAGGTTCTTCGGAATATAGAAGATATCTAAATCATCTTTGCTATGGAAGAACAAACAGTGGAAGTTATTTAGAATAAGATCATACTTAAAATCATACCATGACACAGTGGCATTCGCTTTATATCCGTTTCGATTTCCCTATTCTTTTGAAGAAAACAGCGGAACAAAATGTGCTCAGTGTCTTTGTAAAATAAGGCTCTGGATATGACCACGTAGCTGGGACAAGCGGAGGACAATCGCTGATTTCGGGAAAAAGAACCATGCGTCACAATCTGATCCTTACGACTCAATGATCTCTAATTCACTAAATATTTCAGGGCCACACAAAACAAAAACACTAAACAATTAGTTTATATCACATCAGGACAAAAAAAAAAAAAACCACCCTTCACCCTCCATTATTCAATTTTTTCATGG
>NC_068983.1:34793228-34793607 GCF_001194135.2 Octopus bimaculoides | reverse complement strand
AAAAAAAAAAAAAACCACCCTTCACCCTCCATTATTCAATTTTTTCATGGTCTTATAAATGTGTGCATCATGAGTGTGTGTGTGTGTCTCTGTTTCTTCCACTATACTCACTTCATTAATTTCTGGCAAGAAACTTAACTCAGTTTCACAAGCATTGGAAACGTTATCAGTTCATCTGAGAGTATGAATTACCATCTTCTTATTCTATTCTCTCCCCTCTTTCTCACTCTCTCTCGTCTTTCTCACTCTCTCCCCTCTTTCTCTCTCTCTCCCCTCTTTCTCACTCTCTCCCCTCTTTCTCACTCTCTCTATTTCTTTCTCTCTTTCTCTCTCTCTTTCTCTCTCTCGAAACGTCTAGTTAGAATAGAGGCAGCTGACG
>NC_068983.1:34790733-34793069 GCF_001194135.2 Octopus bimaculoides | reverse complement strand
ATATATACAGAAGCACGAGACTGAGGAAGAAATCGGCTAAAAATCTTACTTTTGTTTTGTTTTATTCAGTTTCCCGTTTGCTATTTTATCATCTTGTTCTCTGTATGTTGTGATTTTTCGAGGATTGCTGTAAAAGTAAATGCAACACGTGTTTTTAGGCCAAACGGAACGTACCATTTGCGGTGACAGAGCAGATCATCAAAGAGCTGCAAAGACTGGAAAGTCTAGCTATAATTGAGAAAATCGACCACTCAGACTGGGCAACACCGACGGTTTATGCGAAAAAAATGAAAAGAATAATAAACTAAGAGTGTGTGCAGATTTCTCAACAGGATTAAATGACTGTTTAGTTGAACGCAACTATTCATTACCAAAACCAGAAGATGTGTTTTCAAAACTAAATACAGGAAAAGTTTTCTCGAAATTAGACCTCCTGGAGGATTATCTACAGATACAAGTAGAGGGAGATTGCGCTCACCTTTTAACGATCAACACACACCGTGGATTACATAAATTCAAGCGGCTTCCTTTTGGAGTAAAATTGGCACCTGCTATATTCCAGCACGCAATGTTAAATGATTGCGACTTCGGTATCGCATATATCGATGATATTTTGATGACAAACGAGTCACTGGAGCAACACTTTGAATATATTAAAAATGTATTCGGAAAAATAAATGAATTCGCGTTAATTTATCTGAGAAAAAGTGTGAATTTTTGATGAGAAAAATCAAATATTTGAGTCAAGTAATTGATGAAAAGAGGTCGAAACCAGACCCATCAAGGGCGACAGCAATATGGAATATGCCTCTCCCAACAAACGTCAAAGTGCTACATGCGTTTCTAGGCTTGATGAGCTAGTATCAAGTATATATCTCAAATATACACAACATAAGGGATCCACTAAATGTGCTGTTGAAAAAGGATGCCAAATGGCTTTGGTCAGAAAATGCCAGAAGGCATTTGAGTAGTTAAAATGTATATCAATTTCAGACTTGTCTCTAACACACTTCAATCCAAAATTGGAAACGATACTGACCACAGATGCTAGTGGGTACGGGGCAGGAGCCATACTCCTACACAAATGTGACGATGGCAATAGAAACGCCATAGCTCACACGTCAAGGGTACTATTGGCACCAGAAAAAAATTATAGCCAGATTGAAATAGAGGCATTGGCAATTATATTTGGTATGAAGAAGTTCCACAAGTTTATGCATTGTAGACGTTTTCGATTAGAAACAGATCATCGCCCGTTGCTGTTAACTTATGGATCTTCCTCTCTCCTACCACGTGACTGGTGTCCAGTTAAAGCGCATCGTTGCTTTTCGGCCTGCTGCTAACCAAACCAAACACGTTTGTGTTCTGCCCATCAAGGACTTTTCCATTTCTTTGCGCTACCTCACTACGTCTGTCTTCATAGCCAAAAACGCCTTTTCTATTTGTGATATATCGTTTTAGTACTGCATACGTATAGTTATCTCCGATACCTATTGTACAGCCGTAAAACATTTTCTATTGTATATGTACCATTCCTTGTCTGTTATATTTTTTTGATATTTCTTATTGTACACGCAATGTTATTTTGTCTTGGCTTCGCACACATTCGTCAGCCTTTTCCTGTAGCGCTATGGTCTAGCGGTCCCTTTGATAACAGTGGTCTTGGTTTTAAATAGTTTGAAACCACTAAGACGTCTCGGAAACCAACTGGTGAAAAACTCACCTGCGACTTTCCTTGAATCGTGATTTTGTCTCAGTTTTCGTCTATTTTTCCCTTCTCTGTCTAACGTTTGATATATGTATGTATGTATGTATGTATGTATGTATGTATGTATGTATGTATGTATGTATGTATGTGTGTATATCTGACTGTATCTATGTCTGTGTCTGTATTTACCCTCCACCACTGCTTGACCATCTATATTAATTCGTAATCGAACAATTCGAAGGAACGCAACCCATAATTTTTCGTTTTCATTTTTCATTCCAGCTTGTTTTTCTATCTTCCGTCCTTTCTGTGATGTTCCTCTTTCCGTAAGACGAGTCTGAAAGGTCGCTTCGAGTATTACGGAGCGCTAAACAAGCTCGTCCGAACATCGTATAGTCACACGTAATGCTAATAATTGCTCGAATTTGCATTCTGTGTATATTAGATGTTAAACACACACACATAAACGCACAGAAATAAATATATGTGTATAGACACACACACATATATATATATGTATGTATATATATACATATATATATATATACATATATATGTATGTATGTATGTATGTATATACACACACACACACACCCACACCCACACACACACACACATATATATATAT
>NC_068983.1:34788135-34790025 GCF_001194135.2 Octopus bimaculoides | reverse complement strand
GTGTGTGTAAAGGTTATTTTTGGTGTCTATGAAGCGAAAGCGTTTCAAAAACTAACAGAAACTTCGACATAAATATGGCTCCTGGACACATTGTGTGCTGCTTAGAGTATTTCCCGCATGACAAGATTTCAATAATATATTGTTAAAGAAAAATTAAATCACTTCAGGAACTGACGCAAGTTTCATATATTAGACTCAAAGTTAAGTCCCATTAAGATATAATAGGAATTAATAACAAAAGCAACAAACAAACATAAAAACACCGTTATTAATGAAAGAAAATTGCTAGTCATTGTGCTTCACCAGTTTAGCTGTATTTCTGATTTATTTCTGTTTAGAACTGTTATTTATTGAATACTTTGTTTTTAATCAGGAAGAAGAAGTAATACTTTCCGATGTATATGTAACAAAATAAATTTAAAATTTGATTAATATGATAATAATGCAAAGTATTTCTTGAAACTTGATGGTTAAAATCATCGATATAAGATCAAGTGCATTCATTGAATATATGGCAGGGATTGACTAAATGGATAATCATTTGCATGCTTTATTTTGTTTTTTAACTGTTGACTCCTCAAAGGTTCAGTGGATTGTCTTGATAGGTAGAGAATCAATTCCCGCCGTGTATAACCTTGCATTTCCTCTCTAAGATCTATAAAATAAACTAACAGTGACGTATTATGTTCGGTATAACAGACTGTGCCCATTCCCCGCTAGATGTTCAAATCAATCCCACATGTATGGAACACTGCAGGGGATGTTGCATTGAGAGGAACACTAGAGTTTTGGATAAAGCATGGCGGTATTCGTTGTGGTTCTTAGGTACTGAGTTCAAGTCAGTCATAGGTCAACTCTAGATTCCATAAAATAAGATATATTTCAAATATAAAGCTCCATGTGATCAATTCCTTTTTTCAGTCAAGTAACTTTCAAGTGTTGTGCCTATGCTATAATGAATTCTTCGTTTCATTTCAATTTTAAACGAGAAAAAGACAATTTTTTTCCTTTCGTGTAGGAGGCTAATATGTTGCTCTAACAGTACAAATGATAGATTAAGGTTTTTGTTACAAAAAATATAATTAACGTCTCATTTTAAGAACAACAACAAGTGCATACATAAATATATACATTCATACATTTAGGCTAAAGCATACATATGTATGTGCCTGTGTATGTGTTTGTGTCTGTATTTGTGCCTTTGTGTGTCTGTGCGTGTGGGTGTGGATATATATCTATGTATATATACATACTCATACATATATACACACATATATATGTACGTACATACATAAAAACATATATAATACATACATGCATACATTAGAGCTGTTCAGGGCAACATATTAGCCTCCAACACAAAAGGACAAATAGTCTTTTTCTCGTTTAAATTTACTCTGACAGGGGAGATAAGTAGTGTTGCCTGTTGATCCACAATTACTTTTTACAAAACAATAATTAAATAAATTATAATAACATCCTTGTGCAACATTCTCGGTTGATTGATTGTTCATTCAAGCGGATGATCAGTATGAAGTTTCATTTAGATGATTTTAGCGGTTCATTGCGCGTTTATTAAGCACAAAATATCAGATTTGCCAATAAATGGTTGGCCATGACAAGGAAAAAACAACAACAAAACAAACTTTTCTAAATTTATAGCAGTATTGAATAAAGAGGTGCTAGCCAAAACATACATCCGTCATTCTATATATATGTGCGTATGTATCTACTTAAATATGTATACGTAATGCCAGTGTATATAAATGCATGGATGCATGTATATATCTATGTATACGCATGTATGTATATATGTGTGCTTGTACGTGTAACTGTATGTATATCTATATATATTCATGCAAATATTCATGTATATATATATATATATAT
>NC_068983.1:34786683-34787429 GCF_001194135.2 Octopus bimaculoides | reverse complement strand
GATAAATAGATAGAGACAGATAGATAGATAGATATGTGTATGTGTGCGTGTGTGTGTATACTTGCCTGCTTATATGTATGTATATACATATAAATGTACATATACGTATCTATGCATCTAGCTACCTATCTCTCTCTCTCTCTCTCTCTCTCTATCTATCTATCTATCTATCTATCTACATATCTATCAATATATATATATATATATATATACAAGTATATGTGTTGCTCCTAGTCACATACACATGCATGTGTAAGTATGAATATTTATGCCTATTCATATATTTGTTATCCAATGTGGATGCTTTTACATACAACGCACGAATTTCTGTTGGGTATCAGACGCCATATTCTTTCCCTTCGTAAGCATTTCTGTATGTATATGCGTTATATAAATTATGGTACACTTTCATATACACGGCAAGTAACATACACAACAGACACACACACACACATACACACACATACACGCACAAACACATACACATGCGCGCGCGCACACATATATTTCTCAATAATCTATAATATATGTAATTCTTTGATACGAATATATAATCGTTCACACACGCACACACACACACACACACACAAACACACATACACACACACATATATATATAGAAATATATATATATATATATAGATATTTAATGCATATACATATACACATACATGCATACGTACATATACAATATATATGTTTATTTATTTATATAAATGCACATAACTATATCACGCACATACACA
>NC_068983.1:34782388-34786673 GCF_001194135.2 Octopus bimaculoides | reverse complement strand
ATAACTATATCACGCACATACACATATATACATATATTTCATGGTGCCATCCATTTTTATTTTATTTTATATTATATATTGTATATTATATTATATATTGTATATTCCATATTCTATACCCCACATTAGTTCTGCAGGAATATAAATAAAACATAAAAAACAGACAGTGTTGGAACTCTTTTAAGCAAAATAATATATATATATATATACGTATATATATTCATGTCTTTCCATACATACATATATATATATATAATATTTATATGCTTATACGTATTCACACAGGCGCATATGTATTTTCACATATGCAATACATATGTATGTATGTATGTATGTATTAATGTATGTGCGAATATATCTATGTATATGCGCATGTATATATGTACGAATATATGTGTGTATCTATGTAATGTACGTAGGTATTATTCAGATAGAAAGCACATTTTATCATGAATACATCCTTGAATGTAGCTAATTAAACTATTAGGCAGAAACGTTTTTTCTCTATCTTTATTATGTATCCAGCGTTAATGTATTTTGAAAATTTGTAAGCAAGATTCACAATCGAATCAATCAAATATTTGGTTTGCTGAACTTTTCCTAAACAAAAAACAACAAATGTATACATTGAAAATACTTGTAAAAAACATGAACGTTAAATGTTTATATATATATATATATATATATATCGTATGTAAAGCAAATTAAATTAGACCATTGATCAATTTGAAAGTTCGATAAATGGTAGTTGAGATCGAGACGTGGTGATTAATCGATAACATAGAGACAGGAAGTTCCACTATTTTCAGATTTTAGAAGCCTTTCGTTTGTCTTTATAAAGATGATGGGATACGGCCACTATAAACAATGGATATATGTATATATAAATATTTGTCTGCATGTGTGTATGTATGCATTATGTATATAAATACGTATTCATGTATGTATGTATGTATGTGTGTATATGTATTCATGTACATATATATCGTTATATATGTATGTTTATATACAAATATATAAACACATATATTTACATAGTCTTATACTTCCACATATTCTTAGATACAAACATGTTCACACATACATACATATATGTGTGTGTGTGTGTGTTGGCTATGCCTGTAGTGCTTCGGAATACTCCTGTATCCTGTTCTTTGCTCTATGAACCTACTTTTCGCCTTGTTTCACCCTTTTTAGCCCCAGATTTATATCTTTCCCGCTTCTAATTTCAGCAGTTCCCAAACGTATGGTCCGCATACTCCAGATCTCCAAATTATACGTCTTGTCTAACATCCATAAACCCCACTACAGCTCTGCCGAAATGTGTTTTCTTATTGTACTTGCCCCTGCTTAACTCATGCTATTATACCTACGCACCACTGACACTGTTATTTGCTGCTTTTCCCTCACCTGTCTATGGTAACATTCTATGCGCCATTTTCATTTCTTCCTCTCCGTCCCCCCAATATCCACCATTGATATCAACTCTCTATATATCGATCATTGGAATAACCATGGGTATGAAAACTTATTTGTTGTCTATGTTGCGACACAAATCTTTTCCGAGTTTACTGATCCCCACCCGAAGAATTATCTGGCCGTTACAATCATGGTTGTATCGGCACCCCTTATCTTTCTAACGAAGAACTAAACACGTTCATTTTATTCTTCAGAGCGTTGCACCCTTCTCTTGAGTCCCAAACTTCCATCGCCAATACTTTCCTTAACTTCATCGAGATCTTGTGTTTTTTGAGTATCTTCTCTCTCATCTTTTCCACTTCTGATCTCTATAAACGCATCCAATCCTACACCCACCTTATCTTTACCTCCTCACATCCTGCTCATGGCAAGCGCGCCATCTCCTATTTTCAGTTCAACCCTCTCTGCTACTTCTATAGCTGCAAATATAACCTTGTGGCTCAGGCTCAGCACACCTAGTCTATTCATTTAAACGGATTGCCAACAAATCTTATCAAAGCTAAACATTACCGGTACCATTGATCGCAATTCAACCCTTACACACATCTGATAAGAATCTGTATTAATTTCAGAGAATTAGATGTCACGACAACACTGATATCCACACTAATATTCATAATATTGCTGAGAATAACAAATGAAGTTCAAATAGAATATATGGAGAATTTAAAGAAAATGTCTAATGTCATATTTGATTTTTGGTATCTTATTTTAACAATGAAACCGGTGAGGATGACAAATTTGCATGCCTATTTAATTTTATTCAAGTAATTTAATCAGTTAATGATTTTCCAAGAGAAATCGACACATCAGACTACTAATCTTATGATTTTGCCGCTTTCGACGAAAATAATAAATCAGTAATACATATCAAAGTATTTTACACCATTATACAATACAAAATATTGTGGTTGCTCTCGGATTCCTTGTATTAAGATATATAAAGTTGCTAATGATGAAGACTAACAACGCTTTGACTGTTACTTTCAACCTATCCCTCTTCTTGATCACACAGTAATTATTGTTGCTGGTGAGCTCCAAGTGAGTCTTAGTTATGCAGAAGTGATATCAAAGGCTTTCCAGACTTGGCTAGTTAAATTCAGATATTCCAGTTATATTCAGACTCCGTGCAATGACTTAATGTGTCTTTCACTTTTAAACATGGTTGAATGACTCCTATTTCTTGAATACAGGGCGACTGCTTAGACCTCTTCCCTTCAATGGGTTATGCAGTTCATGATTGTGGTAGTTGGATTTAAACTGAGAGCTTTTAATCAACCAATAATTTTATAGAACAAAGATATTGGCTTCGACACCCGATAATCTTGTAGCTAAAGTGTATTCGTATTGTGTTCTTAAAACCAGTTCGGAGATTTTAAATTCAAATCAATTGCAACTCAACGAACAACTAATTAATTATACGTCGCTACTTCTCACAAGCAAGTGCACGAGCCTAGCGAGAATTTAATGATTCATTTATGGACGACATGTATAACACCTGTCGTAATATAAACTCGAGACCTTTTCACATTGTAGGTTGTCACCTCATCAACCTGCGCCAATGATTTCGTGTCTGTAGGCAAGAGGGAACAGAAAGCTATTAATACAATAAAAACTGAATGCCAAATACTTAATTTACACCAAGCAAGATAAAGGAAAAGGAAATCCTATTACGAAACGATCTTCATTTTAATCATTTTTCATGAGAAAGTAACAAGGAAACTCATGTACAAATTGATAACGAAATAATAATCACTGGGACAATTCTACAAACACTCAAACATTAATTAAATTATTTGAAATGATTGTGAAATTTGATAGAAAGGGTATTTATAATATAATTTACATATACAGATGCTGAATGTTCTGCCTCTATTACAGGAAACTACTACTACTACTACTACTACTACTACTACTACTACTACTACTACTACTACTACTACTACTACGACGACGACGACGACGACGACGACGACGACGACGACGACGATGATGAAAGTAATAAAAATAATAATAATAATTTCTAATAAAGGGACAAGGCCTGGAATTTGGGGTGAATGTGCTAGTCCCTTATAGCACCCACTGTGCTCGACTGGTACTTAATTTATCGACCCCCAAAAGATGAGGCATCATCGAAAATGATATTGCAAAGATCCTGTGAGATTTTATGATTCAGTGCGACCATGAGATAGAGAATAGGAAGTCAGGCATAGTCTTAATTGAGAAAGAAAACAAACTATGCTGGATCATTGATATAGCATGTCCAGCTGAAAAAAAGTTATGCGATAAGGAAGAAAGAAAAGTCGATAGATATGACAGGTTAGCTTGGGAGGTTAAGCAGTTGTGGTCGATGAAAAAGGTGGCAGTAGTACCAATAATTGTCGGACCCTGGGAACATTGAGTAAAAATCTTGAGAAGTACATGGAACGTCTAGTAGTAGTAGGCTGAGACCCTCTTCCGTCATGACTGACCATGGGATTGCACCTAGAAAGGTACCCCGCGAGGCACAAGTCCGGGCAAGTTTGCTTATGGAACACCAGCAGTCGCCCGTGCATACTAGTCTCGCCTTTCCACGCCACCAGTGTTATCCAAGGGAAAAGCAAAGGCCGATACAGCTTGGTACCTGTGACGTTGCAACTCATTTCTACAGCTGAGTGAACTGGAGCAACGTGAAATAAAGTGTCTTGCTCAAGAACACTACACGCAGCCCGGTCCGGAATTCAAACTCACAATCTCGCGATCGTAAGCTCGACGCTCTAATCACTGAGCCGTGTAGTAGTGGGTAGTAGTAGTAGTAGTAGTAGTA
>NC_068983.1:34780081-34781659 GCF_001194135.2 Octopus bimaculoides | reverse complement strand
ATATATAACATACAGAAAATTGCACTACTGGGTACTGCACACATTCTACGCAAAACACTTTCAATACAGTAAACATAAGAGCACCACAGCAAACCACAGCACATACCCAAGGCGCACAGAGCTGCGCTCGGTAGTGAAGTGAAAGCACGTTATAAAAATAAAACTACTGAACAATAATAATAATAATAATAATGATAATGACTGCACTGCATATTTTATATAGCACACTAAGCTGTTTTCTTCTGCTTCGATGCAGTCCTGGCAACTGATCGAACCTCTCACACCCTTTCTTCTGTACAGGCACTGCCTGCCGGTGTCACTCTCAGGGTGGAAGGCTCCGTGCACTGTCAAGATTTTTCTGGTCTTAGTATCCATTTTCATCACTTCTCCCATTTGCCAGTTTATAAAATCCCGCTCTATGCCGAAGTGATGCCATCGCCCGCGTATTAACTATTTGAATTTTATTTCCTCCAGTCAATTTTGGGTGCAACAACTACCTTTGTCTTCGGAATTATTCCATTCTCAGTTGCTCTTTCATTTCCTTTTCCATTATCTCGTTGAACTCTATTACACCAAGGTATATGTATCCTTCCGTTTCATTTTGTTTAATTAAGTCTCAATTCGGGAATTCTATCTCTACTAGGGACTATACTTTGCCTCTTTTCAGGTAGATTATTCCGCACTACTTGAGTCCAAATTCCATTCTAATATCAGTACTAAAACAATAGACCGTGTTCACATTGGAACCCACTTGTGTCTCATATTTGCCATACATTTTCAAATCATCCATGAAGAGGAGGTGGTTGACTGTTTGGGATTTTTCTTTTAACTCCTACTCCAATCAGAAAACAAGTACTTTCAAAAACAAACGTTGCAACTGTTAGAGTGGAATAAAAACCTACAGAATTGGTCCCTAGAGCAGTAGAAGAATGTTATTTTCTCGGACGAGCCATCCTTTGCCTTATTTCCAGTCATCGGCCGAGTATACGTGTGGAGACAGCCAAAAGAAGCATTTGACCCAACTGTTAAACATGGAGGAGGATCTGTAATGGTCTCGGGGTGGGGTATATCTTGGAAATTCGCCGGCCCGATGGTTTCCCTTCATAGCAGAATTAATAGTGAAGAATAGTTAAGCATTTTATCTGATCAAATTCATCCTATGGTTGCGGAACTGTTTCCGGAGGGAAATGCACCAATTCATACAGCTAAAGTCGTTACTGAATGGTACGAGGAACATTCTAGCTAAGTTGAACATCTTATCTGGCCATCACAGCCCCCAGATGTCAATATTATTGGACATTTATGGTGCATTTTAGAAAAACAATTTAGGAGTCGATATCCTCCACCATCATCGCTACAAGAATTGGAGACTGTTTTAGCTGAAGAATGCACAAAAATTAGTTTGGAAACAGTTCAAACTTTGTACGAGTCCATACCTCATAGAATTCAAGGTGTATTTACTGCCAAATGCAGTCCCATCATATATCAAAATAACTTTGTTTTAAATTTTAAGATGTTTCCATTATTTTGTCCAACCCTTGTACATATATGTGTATATATATATATATATATATATAT
>NC_068983.1:34778743-34779626 GCF_001194135.2 Octopus bimaculoides | reverse complement strand
TATCTATCTGTCTCTCTCTCTCTCTCTTTCTCTCTCTCTGTCTCTCTCTCTCTCTCTCTCTCTCTCTATAAAGAGTGAAGTCAATTTGTCTGATGTTCCTCCAGTTCTGCCAGCCCTCACCGTGTTTTCCCTTTAGGTACGGAACCAGCAAATGTGAAGACAGAGTGTTAGCCGATGCCATCAAATATACTGCTTGCTTGATACTTTATTTTGTCGACCCCGAGGAAATAGAAAGAAATGCTGTACTTGAACTTCTAACTCAGAAATTAAACCGGTAGTACTACAAGTCATAATGTCCAGTTGGAGATCTTTGATATGACAGTGCTCTGAGATCAACGAGCCTTCTGACATCTCGATTGCTCGCTTTCCTTCTGGTTCCATTCAGGCCACATGACAACGCTATCATGTCGACTCCGAAAGTATAGTGCCACGTCGTGCTCGGGCATACCTTCGGTCACCTTACTCCTCCCAGCGTCCGCTCCATCACAATGGTAGCATGACTTTCCTGAGGTTTCCTGGTCACGTGCTTCGTTACTCCTGTTCATAGATACTTTAATTTCTAGAGGAAATCATTACAGTTTTAAAGCATGTTGCTAATGAGACTCTCCATTAAGCAAACGGATTTCTAGTATGTAGAATTGAACTACGCGGGTGTCTCGCATTTTCACACTTCAGTGATAAAAGAGAGAGAATGAAAGTATTGCTTTTGTCATCACCTGTATTAGTATAATTTAACTGAAATATCTCCAACTGATAATCGATAGCTAGTCATAGGCTTAGGCACACTTGTACCCAAAGTCACACTGACGTATAGACACACACTGACGCACAGACACACACAAACTCACACACACAATCATATATATATATATATATATATATA
>NC_068983.1:34763644-34777914 GCF_001194135.2 Octopus bimaculoides | reverse complement strand
TGTACAATTAAACTATATCATTATAAACTATTTGTGTTGGCAGTAACTGGTATGAGATCTAAATTTTAATTAAGCAGCTAACCAATGCTGAAAGAGAGCGGATGCTAGCATTATCGATACTCTGTTGAAACATCGACATACTTCCATCTCGTCATTATTTCTGCTACACAGTAGTCAAATCTTTCTGAATTGAAGCTTCACCGACTTAAAATGCATTTTATATTGTCGTCGCGGTTATACTCTTTACATTTCCGCTCCAATACTGAACTTAACCTGAAACAATAACAACAAAAACAGCAGCAGCAGCAACAACAACAACATCAACAACAGCGATGAAAGATAGTACGTCGGTTTCTTAATCACTGAGTTAATAGCTCACATTCCTGTAGGTTATTCACTTCAGAGTGTCTACAAACAATGATTTATCGCTAGTGCAGTTCGGGATAAATTTGACAGTTTACATAAAGGGTAAAGGAAACGCAATATCCCATGCTAAACTAAAGTTAATTTATAATATAAAAAAAATGCACCAACTAGATTACGTCAGGAAAATAGCAGTGGACTCAAAATAGTCAAAATAACTGCCCTCAGCTTCCACCACCCACGACCTCAAGACGGATGCGGAAACTGGTGCATGCCTTCCTCACTGTGTCCCTGGAAAGACCTTCGAACACCTACTTGGTTTTTGCCACCAGCTCGGCCTTAGTGTTTTAGGCAGAGCAGGTGATGTTTTTTTAAACGGGCCTCACACATTGTGACCATAGGATTGCAAATGGGAGAAGTAGGAGACCAGAAGTTGGGGCTGGCGAAAGCGTCGAAATTCTCCAAACAATCCCTTCTGACTCTTTCTGGAGGTATGGCAAGGGGGCAGATCCTGCTAATACACATATGGCGTTCTAGCAGCAATCCTGTCCATCCAGATTTTTACCAGTCTCATGCAACTTCACATAGCTGTCTCGACTGAGCCTAAGGCCCTGTTCAAAGATCTGGAGCGACATGATGTTTCACTCACTGGAGCACACCCAAATCTCATTACTTCTCTGTTGGCCACTGTTCGTAGTCTCCGTTGCAGCTGTCCATTTCACGTCTTACAGCATTCACAGTGTTCATAGAATATTTAGCAGCACTTATGATATCGGTATTTTGATACATGATCCGAATTGTCATGATGACTCTTTTCAGTCCTCCATAACATCTAACTTCTCTATTACAAGTTTAACCTTTATGTTCTTCAACACCGTTGCCTGTTCACCAATACATCAAGCCTGTTACTGAGAGAAAACAGCATTAAAAATCCTGAGATTGAGTCCGAACATTCTGTAGGTGTAAAGTGCAGTTGTATATGTATTTTGGTAGCTAGAAATAATAATTTCCTGAGGGTTGGTCACCAGTAAATATATTTGCTTATTTGCTCGAAATATTCTCATCTGGTAACTAAGATATTCCGGCTTATATGTTAAAGTAGTATCCCTAATGATGGAAGAGAGATAATAATTTGTTCATATAAGGCGTGATTACAAAAATTGGGCTTGATGCACAAAATTTACATATTTCAATTGTTTTCTCTTATATGAAGTTTTTGAAATTTCAAATTGGAGGTAATGATTTATAGCATCATTTCATTCTTTTTTGAAATTGTTAAAATGATATGACGTGTGCTTTATTTATTAGATACAATTTTACGGAGATGTTTCATTAAAGGTAAAAATAAATAAAATCTGGGGGAAATTCATTAGAAGCTGTTTTGTGTTTTGTTTTCTTTTATCAATGAATACTTGTAGTTTAGGAAACTAGTGAAAATGGAAAATGTTCTTGGTAGTTATATAATAGGAACGCAGGAAGCAGTGGGCCGGAAAAATCATACGAAAGAGTATATTCGGCGATATAGCACCTCAAACATTTCACCGCTTGAAATATTTGCATATGATGTTCATCGAATAGGGAAAATTATCTGTCCAGTTATTCCACTTGGTATTGCATGAATCTTTATTGGCTTACAAAAAAGAATAATTACCAGCTTCTAATTGATTGGTGTTGTATGAAATATACACTCACTTAATCTTTATTTGACTGAAACCATTTATTGGGCTGCTTGCTAGGATAACACTTTCACAGATTTTTTACCATTCATATTGCTTATAGTTTATGTAATAGTCGGAACGTAATCAAAAACTGTACTGATTTCATTCATCCCACGCAGTTGCACGTACAATCTTGTATAAATAAATCCATCTATTTATACATATACATACGTACACATACATACATACGTACATACATACATACACACACACACACACATATATATATGTATATATATATAGAGAGATACATATATATGCATATATATATATATATATATATATATATATATAATCTTATAATTTTTCAGTCATTTGATTGCGGACATGCTGTGGACCGCCTTAAAGAGTTCTAATCGTACAAATCAACCCGAGAACTTTTTCTAAGCCTGGTACTCATTCTATCGGCGTCTTTCGCCCACCAGGTAAGCTACGAGGACGTAAACCAACACACATCAGTTGTCAAATCGTGGTTCTGGACTAAGTCAGTCATAAAGATACATACACACTTAGAAACACACACATAAGAACACACAAAGTCAAGTTCCCCCCACACACCCACATATATTCGATGGGGTTTCAGTTTTCAGCCTCAGGATACAGTAGAAGACACTTGCCCAACGCACCACGTTGTGAGACTGAATTGGAGAAGCATGTATTTGTGAAGCAAGCTTTGTATCACACGAAACCACACCCGAGCCTAGCTACACACACACGCATACACACGCACACACACACGCACACACACACACACGCACACACACACACACACACACACACACACACACACACACACACACAATAGTGCAAATGAAAAGAATAGATGGGAAATGTGAAAACAAATTTGTTGAACAATATTTGGTCCATGCTTTAATGGATACAGAATGTGCCTTAACATTTTCGGGCCCAATCTTTCAATCGAGAAAAAAAAGGTGTAGGGTGGGAGTGAAGAAAACCCCCAAAAGCCTGCTGAAAAATTAGGAAGCAGATTAGAAATCTATTCTTTAGACAGAATTTATGATGGCAGAAGTATATAAGAGTAATAGTGTCTCAAATTTGGCACGAGCTGAAGTGGAGTGGGTATTTGTAATTGCTAGGTGGATGAAATAACAGTATGTATATGAGGAAGCGAGATCTGGTAATCTCGTGTGAGTGTGAGGCGAGATATACTGGTGAAGCAAATGGGGTGTCATACACATACGCTAACACACACATATTTATATATATTCATTTATACTCACAAAAACACACTCGTTCTGTCAGTCTGTCTGTCTGACTGTCTCTTCACCCACACACGCACACACACATTCACACACACACGCGCACACACACACATATGACGAGCTTCTGTCAGTTTCCCTCTACTAAATCCATTCAAAAGGCTTTGGTCGGCCTAAGGCTATAGTAGAAGACACTTGCCGCATGGTGCCACGCAATCGGTCTGAAACTGGAACTACGTGGCGCGGAAATAAGCCTCTTACAACCCAGCTACGCCTGCGCCTATATATCTTGATGGTCTGATGGAAATTTGGCATTTGTAAAAAAAGTTTCACTTGCTAGGCTTTAATGGAGGATGAGATAAGAAGACATTGACCAAAGCTCTGTCCTGTGGAATCGAACCATGAAATTTGCTGCAATGAGAACTTCTCCAACACGCTGTTGCTCTTACCCAGTACCTACGGCTCATTGAATCACTTTACTTCTGGCTTTGAAAGCGATGACATTGTACTATCTCGTTCAATCTGATAGAACAGTAATTACAATTTGTAATATAATATAAAAAAAGCTTATATATTTTGTGGCAAGAGCCGCAAGAATTCTAAGTCATCGAGTTTATTTATTCTTTTTCTTTTAATTGTTTCAGTCATTTGAATGCGGCCGTGCTAGAGTACCACCTTTAGTCGAGCAAATCGCCCCTACATCTTATTCTTTCTAAGCCTAGTACTTATTCTATCGGACGATTTTGTTGAACCACTAAGTCACGGGGACGGAAACACACCAGCATAGGTTCTCAAGCGATGCTGGAGGGACAAACACGCACACACACACACACACACACACACACACACACACACAGAAACACACACACAGACACACACACACAATATATATATGTATATATACGACGGACGTCTTTCAGTTGCTGTCTACCAAATCCATTCACAAGACTATTTTCTATTTTGTATAATTTCGTTGTTGATCGCTTGCTGTGCAATTCACGAGCGAATGAATATTTGCTATAATACATTACAACATATGTATTATCGGTTCTTCTTTCTTCTCTTTTCATCTTCTCCCGATTTTTCAAAGCTAAATCGTATGTAGTGCATTTCAGACAAGATTTCTTAAGGGTTTAAAACCATTCGTTAATTAACTAGACTCTTTGGCGCTATATTGAATTATGTATTATTTATTCATTTAAATAAATTTGTCCATTTTCATATTCCATATGATCAAAAGAAACCCGTGCATGCACACAACCACACAGGTATACATGGACTGAAATAGTGAAAACATTTTAGAATAATGTTAATGATCCCAAGATCTAATGTAGATGTAGAATCGGTGGGTATCATGTTAGTTTTGTAATATGAAGATCTTTACATTCAGTTTCTCTGTTATTACTTTTTAAGGTCGATATTTCTAAAGCCTTCTCAGTGACGGAGATTTTGCGACAGTGTGAATCGACTACAATATATATATACCGAGCCTATATGCTAAAAGAAGACGCCGAATTCCTCCCAGCACTTGAAATGTTCACTCCACGTATGCACACAATTTGAAAGCGGGAGAGTAGAGTGACTAAAAATTCTTAAAATAATTCAGTTAATTTTCACACATATATTCACACACAAATATTCACACATATACATACGCGTCTTCTTTCAGCATGTAGTCACGGTAGCTTCTGTATCTTAAGTATAATTGTACCCCATACAATTATATATCTCTCTATATGTATTTTACCTAAAAAGGTTTTTATATGCTGGCCACTGATGAAATTTATTAATTCTGATGTCTTTAAACTGTAATTATGTTTAAACATAACCCATTCATTTTGGGTTAGTTTATTTACCAGTGTACTATTCTCACCAGATTCACTCGTCTGGAGGTGGACTGCGAAATTCGATGAATATATATTTGCTAATATTTGTATGTACTCACATTTTGTGCGTGCTTTTCTGTGGGTATGTATTAACATTTTCATTTATTTCACTTAGTATGTTTTGCTGATGAAGGAAAAGTTATCAAACTAATCCAGTTATCAAAATAATCCAGAAATTGATCAATCCAAAACTAGCTGAAATATTTTATGAACTTTTAGTCAGTCTAGTTTCCCGCTTTCAACTCGTGTGTATATGTGGAGTGAACAATTAAAGTGGTGGGACAAATTCGGCGTTTTCTTTCAGCATATAGGCATGGTAGCCCTTAAGTATAAATGTACCCTGTACAATTATATATCTCCATAGATGTATTTTACCTAAAAGGTTTTTATATGCTGGCCACTGATAAAATCCATCAATTTTTATGATTTTATCCTGTAATTAAGTTTTATACACACACACACACACACACACACACACACACACACACATATATATATATATATAATGGCTTTCCTGTAGCATAGACACAGCACATGTGCTGGACCTACTTCAATTCATATACTAAAATTATGATTTTTGTTTAAGGAAGAAATCAAATTTCTCCTATTAAATGTTAATGGATGAGAATAAATCCGAAACCATTGAACACTTTGAACTACTCTACGTTGTAACAAGCCTTAACGTTGCTAATGATGATATCTGGAAGCTATTTCGTTTCATGTTATCCTCAACTAACGTTGTTGAGGGAAAGCATTCCTGTAACAACGGTTATTTAATTTTCTCCTTACGTAAATAAGGGATACAACAATTGAAAGAGTTTCTACAGGTTTTGCTCAACCTACTAGAAGTAATACCCAAATCACTACTAATATATTATTATCACTAAAAGAGGGCATATTTGTTAATGTAACCCATGTTACATTTTGTCTCGAGAAAAATAATCTTATTTTGTTGGGAAATCATGGGATTTTATGTCTTTTTAGGCTATCAGCATTGGCCAGGATTCAAGCAACAACAAAAATCTCTGATCATGAAAAAGAAATCTTAAAGAAAGTAGTTAGAGAACGCATAAAAATCCAAATCTTTTAAAGGCATGAATCATGAATGACTATGAGAAATATGATATGAAGAAAATATGATTGATTATAATGCTTACTACCTAACCAGTTCTATAGACCACTGAGATGGCAGAAAGAATTAGAAATTTTCTAGACTGCTGAGGTGGAACTAACAAGATCAAAGATCATCGTAATTGTTATATTGTTATATAAAGTCTGGCAAGTGTAGTAGAAAAATATATAAGCTTGTGGTTAGTAGAAATCATGGACAAGTATCGATTCTCTATTGAAGCCATTTAACTTCAAATGCGGTGATAATACTCTTGGAAATGTCATGAACGTAACAATATCCAATATCTTCTCCCTTCTATAAATAAGTTTTGCGCAGCTATAAGAGATCAATATTGTTATATGAAGCAACTGGGATACACAGCGAAAAGCTTGGCCGATTATGTAAATCTGTTGTGAAGACTGAACACGCTGTTTCTAATGAATTGCTGTCGAGAATGCTAATAATATTTCTTCAGGTATCCTGCAAAATCACATATTCCACAGTGTTAATTCTGCTTCGTGCTTTCTATGCTGACTGAAATTTACCCTGGCTAAACAAAAGTAAAATTTGATGAACACAAATGGCTGGAAAAAGTGTTGTATACAGTACATCAATTACTTCGTATCCCTGTAGCTACCTATAGAAGCGCTACTTTTGTGTATGTAAAGCTTCATAATCAATCCGCCTGTTTCTCATTTGGAGCAATTTTGTACCAATATAATCTGAGTTAATGTGATGCAATAACCAACAAATTCGCTACCATATCTTCATGCCAAATTCACGCGCTTTCATTTCAGTGGATATATTTATAAAACCGTCTTCAATGTTTACCTTTCGCATTACAAAAAGAATGTAGAATGATGGAGAGAACATTTGTAACAAAAGAGAGTATGTAAGACTACCATTTTAAACATCATTACCGATATGTCTCTAATGTAATCAAAAACTTTTGAGTAAATATTTTGAGTAAATATTTCTTCAGAATTTATCCAAAATCTGTAGAACGACTACTTCGTCGACGTACATTCCGTCATTTATGGCAGCTGGTGACAGGAATAGAAAGTGTTTCATCATGGCGGCCGGGTCTGGTCGCTGGATATAGATTCGATTAGAACTTGTTTATTTTTACTGAAAGCCTAATTACATGGTCAACTAAACAGCCTTCCAACAGTCTTCAGGGGAGAAGCTTTGCATCCTTCTTAGTCAATTATAAATCATTAAATAAATCATTCGAGCAACTTTAAACAAATAACCATGGCTCCAAGCTTACTTCAGATACACATATTCAGGATCTGTAGACGGTGTAGGACCTCCACTAACGAAACATTCGTCACTGTGCTGTTCATAATATGCGGAAACTAACAAATCATATTGGCGAGTGCGAATGTGCTGTTTCGATTTTTGTTTGTGCTAGATAGAGGGATAGAGCTAATGAATTCATTAATCATCTTGAAATTGAAGATGCCAATTTTAATTCTCGTGAAAAGTTGTAGGATTACAAACGAAGGGAAGATATTTTAGACGTCAACCTTTCGTGAATGTATTCCTGACTGAAGTGAAGTATAAAATCAATAGGGGTAAAGATTGAGACTTTGCGAAGAAATAACTGTGAACCAGACCGCTTAGCGTTTGTGAACGCATCGTTGGCACTTGGTGGAAAGACCTCCTTCTGCTGTAGAGTGCGCGTGTTCGTGTGTACAACAGTTACTGTCTAAATAAGTTGCAGTTGTGCATTCTGTAATTCTTTTAATTGTTCTATATGCTCTATTGACAGACCTCTGCACAGATAGAGTCGACATATGGCGCACAAATAGAACAGGCATGACTTGAGATCTGCATTACAAATAAAGAATGAGTCTAACCATGCCAAGACACATATTCCATAAAAGTCCTGCAGGAAGCTGTGTAACCTCTGGACATATACATTCAGATTACGAAGTGTAGGTGGTATGCAAATTGTTGCCGATGATGTGGCTTGTGCTTTTTTTAATATGTAGTATATAATATGATATAATATAATATAATATAATATATATATTTCACCACACACCGAAAATTAGAAATAGCAGTCAAAACTACTATTTCTCTACCAAAATATGACTCTCAGACGGCAAATACTCGCAACTTCAAAGGCAAAAAAGAAAAAAATAACGAATTCAACCGGCTTTGATTAACTGTATACGCGTTTCATGATTAAAGTGGTGTAAATTATATTACCCGAACTTAATTCCTTCGTCAGTACAGTATTTCAAAATTATAAATCCGAGAATGCTTATAAAAGAATAATTAATTCGATCAGGCGACATCAAAACGATTATCCAAGAACAGCATTTCCGCATTCATATAGACGAGTAAGAAAATCGTATCATTCCTCAATTACCCACGCGCGGAGTCATATTTTGGTAGAGAAATAGTAGTTTTGACTGTTATTTCTAAGTTTCGGTGTGTGGTGAAGTAATTTTTGCTGAAACCCTAATTTTAATTATGTTTATATAACTTTTTTACCGATAATGGCCTTTTTAACAAACCGAACTACTTCGTACAATCACTAATCATTAATTAATTATTAATTTTTACCCTATATCTGTAAGAATATATATACATATGTTGAAGGAAATGTTCTCTATGTGGCCTGTGTGTTTTCTGTGCTCTGTTTATGTTCTGTTTTTCAGTTTCTCCACGTCTTTTTGTGACGTCCTGTACCCAGATATGCCTCTATATATACATGTAGATGTAGGTATGTACATACATGCACGTATATATGCATATACTCACATATTATTTGTGTTATATATATATATATATATATATATATATATATATATATATATATATATATATATATATATTTGTATGTATATATATATATGTATGTATGCATATATGTCCTTTTGTGAATCAACTAGGCTACCATTGGTTTCACGTTAGTGAGGTATATCTCTTAACAATTTTCGATAGAGACGACCACCAACGTCCTATGCAATAAGCTTGAAAATTGTTAAGAGATATACCTCCATTAACATGAAAGACATGATAGCCTAGTTAACCCACAAGTAAAAGAAATATTTAGCGACCAATGCACTGTTTAACACTCATTCTCACTATTCGACATTAATTTATTATAATATAGCACACACTAATACAAAAACACACACACATACATACATACATACATACATACATACATACGTACATAATACATGCCTACATGCATAGGTGCATACATGCATACAAGCATACATGCATGCATACATACATACATACATACATACATACATACATAGAGAAAAAGAGAACAACTAATCCGAGCTACTGAGAAATTTGCAGATACTCCACCCAAACTACAAGTTCAGATTCATACTCGTGATTGTTGGGGCATTGGGATATGTAACGAACTGCCTCAACAAAAAACCTGGAAAAATTAGGGTTCTCAAAACCTGAAAGAAAAAGGCTGGTTAGAAGACTACAGATTCAAGCCATCAATGGAACTGTAAAGATATGTAAAACTTTCCAAAAATTTAGCACATAAATACATATGCATGCATCTAGACATAAAAACGCATCTATAAAACAAACATACAAATCTGCGCATACACTAACACCAAATACTGCACACACACACACACATATGCACAAATACCTAGATGATGTTGATAAAAGTTCCAATGAAGGAGCCTTGAATCTATGTTAGAGTTCGGCTATTTCTCTATGAACAAGAAATACAGAAATGAAACTGATTGATAACATACATACATGCATACATACATATAGAGGGAGATTTCTACGAAGAAACGGGCAATTCACAATATCAAGATATATGGGAAGAGATTGGACAGAGCGGGAGAAGTGGAGTGAAACAAATAGCGGGAGAAAAGAAAAACAGACATAAAAGATGCAGTAATTTCGAAGCATACAACAATAGTTATACACACACCGACACATCAACACACACACAAACACCCACACACACCGACACAGAAACACGCTCACGCACGCACACCACACCACACAGACACACACACACACAGACACACACACACACTGAACATATGACGCACCGTGTCACATTGATCGAATGTAAAGAGGGAATGACATATGTAACCAACACATTAGACGCAAATGCAAAGATACTTTGTTTCTTAGTTCTTAATATCTTTTATGGTATGTTTCCAGTGGAACTTCATATGTATGTTATACATGAAACTAATTGAAGGAAAGCTCATAAAAGAGAAAGCAAATAACACATTTTAATTCTTGACAGGGGCGCAAATGGACCCTATAAAACTATAATATACATGCATACTCAATGATATACATATAATGATAAATACACTGTGTGAATCATGCTGTCCACAAAACCTTCATCATTCTATATGTCTACGTATCTGATGTTTCATGTAGCCACAAAGATAAATAGTGATACTAGAGATATGAGAAGATACTATTATGTGGATTGATTAGAAAACGTTATTTGAAAGATTATGTCAATCCTATTTTTGTTTTAAGTTCATGCACATAGAAGATGCAAACATTGTTGGACGGCCTGCATTGTAAATTAGTTGAAGCGCGAACACAAAATGGTTTTTGTAGCACTGGCACTAGAACTAAAACATGGTGGAATGATTCTGACTGTTGAATACTATTTCTGATACACAAAACGCATTCTGTTGTGTTCCACTTATTTCTTATTTACCGGTGAGTGTGTTGAATTATAAGGCACAAAAAGAAAATGATTCTCCCCAGACAGAACAGAATATGCTTCAACACACGAACTCACATAAAGAATCTTGAAAGCCAAATCCCAAAACCAAACGCATTGTTCGGTAGATAACATTTCTAAAGTAAGAAATGTAAGCGATATCTATACAATTTTATTGGTTGCAATATTAAATTGTATGGCGTTAGTGTTTCATAATTGGCCAATGCCAGAAGGAAGTCTGCACAACACGTGTGTTCAATCTGTGCATTAGGAAGGCATAATAGACATTTCTTAACAGCAAAAATAAGACGAAATGTTGTGACTTGGTTGAATAAGCCTTTCTCCAAAGGTTGCAGGGGGCTTCATTCCCTTTAGGAATCGGATGCTGTGAATTGCCAGATAGGCCGGTGCTCTGTTTCGTGCAGAAAATTTGTCTGGAACACAAACACTTGAAGAAAGTTACTAAGCAAATAAACATGGCAAATGAGACCCGCTCTAGGTGGTTATGCTTGACAAGAGACTACAAGTTAAACCCTTCCTTGATTAGAAATAAAGTTTTCGTTGCCCCACTGAGACGAAGAGTACTTGTTAAGGGACGAGACGTTTGCTTTCCTGAGATGCTTTATAATGATACTGGAGGCGCGTGGCCCTGTGGTTACCGTGTTGGATTCCTGATCGTAAGATTGTGGTATCGATTCCTGGACCGGAAGACGCGTTGTGTTATTGAGCAAACTGCTTAATTTCACGTTGCTCCAGTCCGCTCAGCTGACAAAAATGAGTCTTCCTGCGACGGACAGGCGATATGGAATAAGAATATATGGAAAACTTATCAGTTGATCTCCAAAGCATAGGGTGGAATAAGGAATGATCATACTTGCACATGGACACATGCATACAATTACAAATAATAACACACTGAGGAATATATCTTAATATATAAAACAGAGTTTGTGTGTATGAGTGTGAGTTCCCGAGCGCGCATGTTTCTTATGGATTCGAAAATTGGGTTGCCGATTTTGACGTATGAGGTATTAAAAGATTTAGTAATTTTTCGATGCCAAATAAAGTATATTTTCTTGCAAAACAACTCCTTTTTAATACAAAAATATCCTCGAAAATGAGGACGGGTCACGCAGTTTTAGGTCTTTAGCTAAGAGACACAACTCTGTCTGAACAATCTTTATGTTTTAAATAAAGCATACGAGAAAATGTTTAAAACACATGGAGTTTTACCAGGGAATGAAACTTCGAAGATATACCTTCAAATTTATTAGTATTATTTAGTAGATAATCTTTTAGTGTGAAGCATGTTTGTGTTTTGTTTAGCCTAGAATTGCCTCTGATGTAGCAGACCGATCGCATAGTTATTTTCTTCCCTGAAAATGCACCCGGTCCATTCAGCCAGGTTTCTGTAACTGCTACCACATCCAGTCTATGCGACCTAAGGTCATTGAGGAAACGCCCTTGCTTCAAATTCGACTCCAGGCTACGAACATATAAACACCCTATGTTGAGTGTAAGCATGAACAAAAATTAACTTACCTTGGGTAGAGATGGGTGTTAGCCCATCTCATTCCATTTAATTTGAGGCTTGTGAGGTCGCTATGACGAGGCCCTCATAAATTTGAGGAGAAAAATCTTTCCTCAGAGGGCTTACGTCATTTTGGAACTCTGTTTTTAGGTTCATATTGTTATTACCGTCTATTTTGAAAGTTTGGATTTGTTTGAGGGGTGTGCATGCAAAATTGGATGGCTGTTGCTATATATTTTTATTTTTTGTAAAAGTGTATTTTTTTTCTGGCATTAGCAGCCATTAAGTTTGTATCAGGGTGGGATATGGGGCGGGGTTGGGTCTTTGGTTTTTTTCTTTTCTGGTGTATCGGGGCCTGTGGGGTTGAGACGGGGATTTTCTCTTTTTTCCGTTACAATACTCCAATTATTCATGCCGTCATCCTCCTCTTTCGATTAAATGACATCTGCAAACATACTCGCCTTGTTTCCTTTTAGGGCGACTCCCCTACTAAAAATTACTTTCGATGACTAATCGATTTTGTGTTTTCGGCTTGTGATTTGTGCTGTGGCTATATTGATGAATCATTTACTGGTCTTCACCTGACATGTAAACAATTTGAAGGTAACAGGACGAGAAGATTGACCTAGCAGGTTTTATGTCCGTTATAAGTTATGTAACAAACGTTGTTTTAGCTACGAAACATTTGTTTTAAAATTTCCATTCCTTACATTCTCGAATTTTTATTCGAATTGTTAACTACTTTAGTTGCTAAAGCGTGAGTTGTATGATGACTGTCAGCTTATCGAAATCTCATTTGACTTCAATATGGAACGATCGTTAATAGCATTGTCTATCAGATATCGCCAACCTTTTGTCATCTACACTAGCTGTATAAATACCTGGATATTACTGCTTACACTAGGATCTTTTGGTTGTACTAACCTTTAAATATGTGTGTATGTGTCACTGTAATTGTAACGAAAACGAACAAAACTCGCATAACTGTTGTTCTGTCTCTCTACTGAGTCCTTGATCCAGTGTCCTCAATACTTTTACCTGAAAAGAAACCAAGACACTACAAAGAGAAACAGGTCCTCATATTCAAACATATTCACGTTCGCTCGCACTTGTGAGTAGATGTAATAATCATCCTTACGTGCGGACATGAATGTACATGCGAAAGTTTTAGGGACATTTAAGCTGGTAAACTATTTCCCAGTGGATATATTTTTTAACGGGATTTAGTTGAGTACAGTAGCTGAGTACAACAACCTCTAAAAAGAAAGCAACAAAAAATTACAAAACAAAACAATTCGTCTGAGAAGATTTTATGAGAAACTACAACAATGTATAAGTAAACGAAGATTAACAAGAAAGCAAAATTTCTTGGATCTAACAATTTTTCCTAAGCCAAAATATCCGTACAGCAGTATTTGCGCATCAAAGTAGTTTTCGTAGATCTGGCAAGAACAGTTATAGAAACCTAGAATCATAAATATGGCGCCACCCAACTTTAAATCCTCTGATAATCTACCGTCTTTCTTCTTAGATGGCACTTTATTTTATAGTTTTAATGTGATACATACACATGCAGGAAATTAATGTACTTTCGCTTTGCCATATTTTCATTACACACACACAGACACACACACACATACACACACACACGCGCACACAAATACACACACAAATACACACACATACACCCACACACACACTTACGCTTACACTCCTTACCCTCTTTGTGTCTTTGCATAGAA
>NC_068983.1:34761319-34762405 GCF_001194135.2 Octopus bimaculoides | reverse complement strand
CGTAGGAAACTTAATAGTCGTATGTTTCAAAAAAGGTTGTCGCATATCTTTGGCAACTTTGGGAAAAAAAAGTTAAGTAAAATAAAGCATTCTCACAATAGATAATACAATATGTATGTCCAAAAATTGAAATCATGACCTGTGATGTGGTAGTCCAATAATACAATCAATAGGTAATTTCACATATAAACGAAGAAAAAATAAAGGGAACCGTCAAATAGTAGATTTTATTTTAGCAAAATATATTGTAGGTGGCATAATGTAAGAATGTGGAGGCGCGTAGACTAGTGGTTAGACTGTCAGCATCATGATCGTAAGATTGTGGTTTCGATTCCTAGATCGGGCGACACGTTGTGTTCTTGAGCAAAACACTTCATTTCACGTTGCTCCAGTCCACTCAGCTGGCACAAATCAGTAACGCAGCGATGGAGTGGCGTCCCGCCCAGCTGGGGAACACGTACACCAATGAAACCGGGAAACCGGGCCCATGAGCCTGGATAGGCTTTAAAAGGGCGCATTTGATTTTTGATAATGTAAGAATTCTTTTCTAATATAGGCACAACGCCCGGAATTTAGGATGGAGTGGGCCAGTCGATTAGATCGACCACAGTACGCAACTGGTACTTAATTTATTGACCCCGAAAGAAGGAAAGGCAAAGTCGACCTCGGCGGAATTTGAACTCAGAATCTAAAGACAGACGAAATATCGCTAAGCATTTCGCCCGGCGTGCTAACGTTTCTGCAAGTTCGCCGCCTTGCATAATCTAAGAATTACCATAGAAAAGCAAATTCTGCATCGTAATATTTGCGAGCGCCTTCACGAACTTGTTCAGTGTCTGCCACTTATATCTACCTCTCCCCTCTTTCTTTGTCTTCTCTCTCTCGTTCTCACACTTTACATTCGCACACACACACATACATACATATGAATACATACATATATATATGTATATGAATACAAACATATATACACATATATACATCGTATATTATATATATATATAGTATTATATCATATGTATATATATATGTATATATATGATATATATATATATATATATATATATATATATATATATATATAAA
>NC_068983.1:34758609-34759828 GCF_001194135.2 Octopus bimaculoides | reverse complement strand
TCTTCGAAACGCCGGTGTTAAAACGGGGGTAGCTGATGAAGAAGAATGTTCTCTATGTGGCTTGTGCGTTTTCTCGTCTACGTTTTGTTTGCAATGTCCTGTACCCAGATATGCACCTATACATACAGGTGGATGTCGGTATGCACATACCTGTACGTATATATGCATATTCTCATTTACTATTTGTTATATATATATATATATATATATATATATATATGATTTAAGTATTTCGAAACCAATAACCCTGTGTAGTACTATATCTATATACTTTAGAACGAAGCGTTGGTCGAGTATAAAACAGTAATAAGAAAAAAGTGAGATGTCAAAAGAATAAACAGTTATCATATGAACTTCGAAGTTCATATGACAATCATTTATACCTTTGTTATCCCATTTTCGTTTATATGTGTGTATGTATTTATGTATCTAGCGAAGTTGCTAGTTCTAAAATCTCAATACGAGATGCAAGTAGTAACTCTACTGAAAAGTAACGGTTGTTACCACCTCAACTTGGTTGTTCCATACAGAACACTGCTACTACTCTTTATAGTCCCAGGAGGACATCTTCTCCAGCTGGTTAACGACACATCATATTGCGACCGTTATATTGCAAAGAGGAGCGAACAACACCCATCTAGCGCTGACAAGAACTAATACACGAGCTGGTTTCTGGGTATAACCTATCGTCGGTACTGGTTATAACTGTCTGGAAGACATGGCAGTCATTCATTCTAGTTTGCAATATATAAATAAATAAACCACACACAGCCGCTGGTCATACATCCAGCAAAATAGCCTCTTCTCTAAAATCTCTATACGAGATGAAAGTATTAACTCTCCTGAAAAGTAACAAATGTTCACACGTTTTTTCTTCCATTCTCTCTCTGTTTATTTCTTCTTATTCCTTGCCGTTGAAGAGCGTAGGATCGAAACGTGAAAGATCTTTCATTTTTCCAGAGCGTCAAACTAATACACTTGCTTGTTGTTCATACACCTGTCTTCGTCTTGTTTTTTTCTATAAATTTTAACTGTATATAGGGCATTTTTCTCCGTGTTTTTCTCCTTGTCTCCGTATTCTTTCTGTTGAAGAGCGTAGCTCGAAACGTCAAAGACTTTCCGTATTCTCGAGCGTCATACTAATACATCCTTTTGTTATTTACACCACCTGTCCTCGTCTGTTGTTGTTTTTTCGAATATCCCCCCCCACACACACATA
>NC_068983.1:34752915-34756048 GCF_001194135.2 Octopus bimaculoides | reverse complement strand
GCGAAATTAAAAAGGCATGTGTGTGTGTGTATATATATGTATATATATATATGTATATATGTGTGCGTGTGTGTGTGTATGTATGTATGTATGTATGTATATGTATTGTAGTAAGCAGTCGAATGCAGTGTTGCGATTAAGTACTCATTTAACTCATTTCAAATGATTGTTGGTATTTTCCGCCACCTATTTTTGAAAGTGAGCAGAGTTCCCCACGGCATTATAGGATTCGATACGGCCTTTGTACAGATCATATATGGGTCAAATATATATGAAATGCAGTAGTTGGTTGTTTAGTCACAACATCGTTTAGGGCACCTGTAGCCATGGCTGGGTTTGCACGTAATCAACCCCTGTTTTGATTCTGATTTAGTATAAGGAAATGAATATTCCTAAGTTAGTTTGAGGGTCACAGTACACTGTTCTGATGAAAGCTAAAAGGTTAGAAATGCAGAGGTCACCTCGAAATGACATTTGGAGTTTCTCAGTACCTATTGCCAAAACCGAGAAATGTTCTCAAGGGTAAATAGCTGTGAATACAGACTTTGTACAGGTCAAATACGGCCCAAACATATTTTTGATCTGATCTAAATGCGATGTTCAATTGTTTGTGTGTGTATGTTTGCGTGTGTCTGTGTGTATGTCGAAAGCAATAATCTAAACTGGCGGTAGGTATGCAGCTAGGGACGCCACCTCCTAACTCTCACTTTACTAATTATCAACCAGCTATATATCTCTATCTATCTCTTTTCTGCCCTGTCATTAACGTTGCTCAACATTCATTGGGGCCTTTCCATGTATCACCATATTCGACCGGGGATAGCGTTTCTAAGTTTCTAATTATTGACCAAATCACTTCATTGTCCGGTTTTGACAAGTGACGTGCACTTTCAACTTTGAGTATCCTCCCAACAATTTCTTTTCTAAAGTTATGCTGAATTCGATGGAATCCCAAGAAACATTTAATATTACATTTCAAAGCCATGATATTTGTTTTGCTTTATAACATGTAATGATCTTAAATCGCACTTACTGAAGCGCAGTGAAATTCAGTAATGCTACTCGAAAAAAAAAAAAAAAAAATATAATCTGTGTGTTTTTCCAAACAGAAAAAAAAACAGGTGAGCCTCAGCGAAACATTATTCCCTCTCTTTTTTTCAGCCTTATGTTTCCCGTTATTGTTATTCTTAAATATTTAAACTCAACTTACTCTGTCTTCTTCCTTGCTATTAAAATTGTATTGATTTTTTGAAAAATTGTTTCTAAAGGTTTTGGATTGAAATTTTGCTTATGAAAATGGTATTTCTTCATGCATGAAAAATTCATGTAGAGAATGGTGGGGAATTAAGTGCAAAGGTATTTTGAGAAAAAAAAACGGATGTTTAATTTTGGAAATAAATGTATTTATGTAGACAAAAATTAGTTCGTGAAACTTAGAACGAAATATTAGTAGAAGAAAAGAGGAAGTACGAGATACAGTTGTGCTAGGATAGTAGTTAAGGGAGGAAGAGTAAAGAGAGACACGGTCATTGATTTGAAGGTTAGAGATAAGTAAGTAGGTACACATATACACATGCCTATAGACATACAAACACACAAACATACACGTACACACATATATAATTGGCATCTTTTTATGCAAGTATTCATAAGTGCATGTATGTATGCATGTATGAACATTCATACAAACACACACACATATATATAAACCTACGTAGTAGATATACAAACACGACAAATTTGACTATTTTTCAGTAGATTGAAAAAATGAATAGATGAACAGCTTTTATCAATTTTCAGATCTTATTGGGTGCTTATCAGCGGTATCTACATCTTCCGACCAACCACGGAGAAATAAGCAGGCAGTCTCTTTATATACAATAATTTCTATTGCTGCTACGGATGATAGGGTGTCCATTTACACTTACATGTTTCTGTTGTTATTGATCTGTTTGCATTGTTACTGCACGTTACCAACTTGGTCCATTTTTTTGCATTCTCTTCAGTATTTTGAAGTTATTCGCAATTGTATTGCATTCTATAGTCCGTAGTATCTTCCATTTTCTGCTATTGATCTAAGTCTAGTTTCGATAGTTCCTAATGCCTTTTCCCCCTTTTTATTAAATTTTATGGTTAAGGGATTGTAAGTGTGATACATGAAACTGATTGTGGAAGGAAACCGAAATATTGATGAATGCAAATGCGGGTAAGACATGGATAAATATTAGTTTCCAAAGTACAATCAAGAAATATCTCAAATATTCGGTATTAAAAATAAAAAAAAACGAATAAGAAGTGAATTGAAGACCATTACAGACGAAATAGGATAGAGCGCACAAAGTTGCGACTTATTAGCTGTTAGATATGGTATAAGTATTATGAATATATCAGTATATTGCGTAAGAAAACCTTTGAAAGATCATGGGTATATAGGACAGAACCTGGGTAAGGATTTTTCTTATACTAATAAGAAAAAATAGTTTCAATCCTGCCAAGAGAAAAATGAGTTTTGATCGTTATTCATGTGCAGACAGATTATAAATCGCTTTTGTTGAAAATCATTCAAATGGCTCGAACACTGTAAAATAATTGAAAAGTGTCTATTATTCATCTCTACCTGTTTAGTAATTGATAAGAAGAACAATCTTTGTCAAGAAGCTTGAACTTAATGTTATAAAAGCGAGGTATCGTATTTTTCTGGAAAGAAATTACAGAGTCAAGTCTCTGAAAAGTTTTCAACGCAGATCTGATCTCAATCCAATAGAATACGCACAGGAAAATGTTCATAAAACTTTGTTAGCAAACTATCGAAAATCACACGAGTTAAAAGTTTGAAAAAAGCACTGACTGAAGAGTGAATAACTATAGAACGGCCCATCATTGATAGTTTAATCAAATCCATGATTAATCGAATGGAAGCTAAAGGCGCGGTAGGGATGGGGATAAATCTTGAGGCATTGATTTATTTTGGACAAATTTTCATAAAGTTTTTACAACTTAAGTTCGATTGCATTATGTTACTTTGGCTATAGGTTATTTCAAACTACTATATATTTATATACATACATATGTATGCTTATACATATGTTTATGTATGTATATATATACATATATATATATATATATATATATA
>NC_068983.1:34751766-34752845 GCF_001194135.2 Octopus bimaculoides | reverse complement strand
ATATATGTGTGTGTGTGTGTGTGTGTGTGTGTGTGTGTGTGTGTGTATGTGTTTGTATATCTATCTATCTATCTATATATATAAAGATATATACATGCAAAAGCACATACACACACACATATATGCATGTGTGTATGTGCATGTGTGTGCGTGTGTTATTTATGCGTAAAATCATACCATAGCACACACCAAAACACACATTCCACCCAACTCCAGACACAATCATGCATATACAACGGTGATACGATTTTAAAAGGAAATTTAATTATCACAAGAACACCGGATGAGAATTTTGCTTGATCCGATATTTAAAATTAAAAGTTGTATAAAGATAAAAACTATACTAGCAGTTAGTAACTACCATTTCATATGGAAATTTACAACGCCCATATGAATTCAGACTTTTCATTAAAACTAATTTATTCACTTTTATTTTAAAGTTTTATTCACTAATCTAATGGCTGCTTTTGTAAAAATGAAAAAGGTTTCTTGTGATCATTTCACTATGATATCTGTTAAGTTTTCTTTTTCAACTATCTTTAGTTTCATAAGTTGCTTTTAGTTTGTAGTTTTAAAAACAAAACGAGACAAAAAGCAAAAAAAAACCCAAACATTTTTTAATCGTTATTTATTAATTTTTTCCCTTTTCTTGTTAGTCACAAGTTGTTGATTAGCAACAAATGAAAGAAAATTCTCCGTTCTATTCTTTGTATAATTTCTGATAATAGTTGTTTCTTTCGGGAAATTCATATCTTTAACATGTGATTACTATGTCAAAAGACAAGCTTGGTCATAGTATAATATAGAAACACATATTTTCTTTGTTTAGTTGTTCCGCCTCTGACGCTCAATACTTTGCAGTGCTTAACTGAAGACATTCCATGTAACACTAATATAATTACGGTAGAAGTACAAACAGTAATTAGATACATCTGAATTCGAGTTCTGCCCAAGTCGAGACATAATAACCGAGGACTTCAGAGTAACTTACGAATGTGTATTAATCATAGCTTCAATCCCGCCCTGATTACGCTCTCTCTCTCTATCTCTCTCTCTCTCTCTCTCTCTCTCTCTCTCTC
>NC_068983.1:34747897-34751756 GCF_001194135.2 Octopus bimaculoides | reverse complement strand
CTCTCTCTCTCTCTCTCTCTCTCTCTCTCTCTCTCTCTCTCTCTTTTTTGCATCCTAATTTTCTTATTCTTCCTGAATAAGTGGGTATATTGCTGCTCAGTTTGATAGAAATAGCTGATAATGTCCCTTAAATGAAATCTTAGCATCTCATAAAACCACATTGAGGAGGATTATATGGTTTAGGCTTTGATGTATAATATATATAGTAAGAAAGGCGGGAACTATAAATCTGTTGAATTAGAAAAGAGAAATAATAATAATAATAATAATAATAATAATAATAATAATAATAATAATAATAATAATAATAATAATAATAAGAAGAAGAAGAAGAAGAAGAAGAAGAAGAAGAAGAGGAGGAAGATGAGCTATGGAAGTCAGAAGCAATACTGTGCCTATTAAATGTTTTGTGGAATTTCATTAGTATTTTCACAGAGAAAATTAGGTAAAAGAATCTGTAAAGTCAAAATGAAATGTGGTCTATATTTGCACTTGTTCCTTCAGTATCGTTCCTCCTCAGTTGTGATTTGGATAAGGTCAGTTGTGGTTTTCCTTTGTTATTTTTTTTTTCCTATTTTAATTATTTTCATATCATAGACACTATTTACAAGGAGGCGTATATAAATAAAACGTTAGGGTTGGAAATAAATTGCTTTTTAGAATTTGTTGCTGTTTAACCTGATATCATTCTCATTGGAAAATATTTCATCTTTTTATATTTCTTTTATAGTCTAACTGGAACTGCTTTTTTCATGAGTTTCTCTACTTTCACACGTTTCTTTCATATGGTATCTTGTAACATGAGAGAAATGTTGTTGCTGCTTCGGGTTTGTCATATTGGCTGTGTTCGGATTTCAGATCCTCTTGAGATCGACTACGGCTCATCTGTTAGGAGTCAGTAGCTCCAAGTTAATCAACTATAATAGCTTCCAGAATGCATGGAATCTTGTTGTGTTGGTTATTAGTAATTATGTTCATAGGCTTCTTTAATTATCTAGGATTTGTCTATCTTCAGCTTCACTAGCGTTAGGGAGACTAACTCATCAAGTAAGGATTTTCATTCATCGAAACTGAATTTAGCATTGGAAGCTAATGAATTACACTTTTGCTATACTGATCTATTGCGATTTCTATGTGGAAATATGCCAGCTCGTGACATTCACTAGGATTTGTGTAGCTAAATATTTAATCTATGAACGCAACGAAGTTACGAGAGCATTATATAAGTGTCATGATAGTCTTGGAGGTGAACGACAAACTTTTATGGTACATCTATAAACAGTTATCCACAACATATTGCAGATTGTGTTCATTGGACAGTTAATGTATTCTACAGCGAAGGATTGCATTTCTATTCATTCGAGCTGAATATTTATAGGGAAGAAGGGAAAATATGCGTTGCATTAGCTAAGTCTTGTAGAAAGGCCACTGGCACAACCCTTTCTAGGCTCTCAGAGATTGGTGATAATGATACCTTTAACATACTTCTTGAGCTTTTATGAATAAGCAACTGCAGAGCAATAAGCGCAACAACGAACTTTCTGGTGGCCGGATATTCTTGAGAGTAATGATGTGGCGTAGTTGTCAGTATTGTATTGATATTTTGGGGTTTGTAGACAGTAGAGGAGTGATGAGGGAAGAAAAACAGTAAGTCAGCATTTCCTAAATAGAGATGAAATGAAAGCAGATAGATTCCAGGACCAGAGGCTAGTGTACTAGCGATAGAAAAGTCGGAGAGACAAGACAGAAGCAATTAGATTAGGGCTTGGTGATTCTGTCTTTGAGCGACGTTATGCCACTCAGGCGAATGACCTTTCTGTGAATGTGATAGGCTAGTGTAGCATTTTTGTAAAATCATTTTCCCGTTCCACCTTGTTTACACAATGTTTTTATTACAAAGACACAAATGGAATGTCTACTAGAGACGATTACTGTCTGCAGAACCAGAACAAGAAACAGTTATTTGATCGAGGTCTGAAGAACGGCAAAAGAAAACAATCATAATTGAATTTGAACTCTATCCTTTGAAATGATGAAGCAAAATATCGCAATAATTTAATCTAGCGAGATCTTGTCTCAACACATTTATATCTTCCGTCCATCAATGCTAAAATTATAGTACCTTCAGATGATAAATTAAATGAATATAAATCTTTTGAAAAGGACAGACACACACACACACACACACACACACACACACACACACACACAGGCACGAACGCACGCACACACGCGCGCACACAATCAAGCAAACGCAGACGCACACGCACACACAGAGACGTATGCATGTATGTATGAATGTATTATTTATGCATGTATATGAGCGCGTGACTCTTACGAATGTACAAATCTGCTTGCGTTCGGTTCTATTAATGCTGACTAAAGAAAGATCTAATCCATCAGAGATGATCGAATTGCAATCAAATATTAAAGATGTGAGCAAGATTACTTTGCAAATCATATTTCAATCATGCAGTTTTTACAACCACAATATTTAAGCTACGAAATAACTGTGGGTGTATACCTTGAACAAAAGAGAAGGATTAGTGAGGCATAAAAGCAAAAAGTAAAGGGGAACAAAAGTAAATATAGAAGCCGAACATTTAAGCATTTGTTAACCGGTTCTTATTTAATTGTTGTTTGGACTATTTTTATTGTTATTCAGTTATTAACGAATTCTTAATATTCTAGGAAGCACAACTTTTAAATGTGTGGTTTTGTCATCAAGATTACAAGGTTTACATGCTGCTTTCTTCTTATTTGCACAGAGATAATAATAATAATAATAATAATAATAATAATAATAATAATAATAATAATAATAATAATAATAATAATAATAATAATAATAATAATAATCATTATGATATAAACTTTTTTCACGTGTATATACGAATAACATACACACACATAAATATATAATATCTATATTTATGTCTTTGCAAGACTTCAATATATTTATTAGAGTGCTTCTTACCTCATGAGAAAAACTAAACATGGCAGAGTTCACCTCAATGCCAACTTCTGACATTCAAGTGGTCAAACACAAGCAACAAGCTTATAGGGTAGATATCAATAAGTATCATTTAGTATTGTTGATAAACTTGTAGACATTTTGATATTTGAATTGCCTTTGAAATGCTGTTGAGGTCGACTTTTCCTTTCATCGCTTCAGGGTCGACAAAATAAGTACCACTTCAGTACTGCGATCCTTGTAATCAACTTATTCCTTCTCTCAAACTTGCTGGACTTGTGCCAAAATTTGAAACAACTGTCACTGGCGACAATACATTTTTCTACCTTTGTCTTACTCCCTACCATGTTTGCCCCTATATTCTCCTGTGCTTTTGAAGTATTACTTGCTTAGATCGTCAATGATTGAAGGTAAAGTGTGATGACTTAACCAAATCCATATCCGTCTATCTACCTGTTTGTTTGTCTGTCTGTATGTATGTAGAGATGTATGTAAATACTACATATATATGTGTGAATATATATATATATATATGTGTGAATATATATATATATATATATATATATATATATATATATATATATATAATACAAATAATATGTGAGTATATGCATATATACGTACATGTATGTACATACCTACATCTACATGTATATATAGATGCATATCTGGGTACAGGACGTCACAAAAAACGTGTACAAAATGAAAAACAGTACATAAACAGAGTACAGAAAACACAGGCCACACAGAGAACATTTCCATCATCAGCTGCCACCATTCTAAAACTAAGCGCGTGTATGTGTTTATGTGTGTGTGTTTATGTGTGTGTGTACGGGTGTGTGTACGTCCATTGATTTGATGATATACTTGTAACTTCATATATAT
>NC_068983.1:34744128-34747741 GCF_001194135.2 Octopus bimaculoides | reverse complement strand
ATATATATATATATACATGTGTATGTGCGTGTGTGTGCGCTTTTATAAAGCTGAGTAGTAAGTGTGAAAAGCAGCTTTTGCCTTTGACTATGTAGTTTGAGATAATGATTGTTTGAAACTATTGTAAGTATTACAACGAAAATTCACAGAACGAATAAGGAATATTTCATAATACTAACAATAACTTACTAGACGCGTAAAAGGAAAAAAAATCAACTAACTTAAGTCCATTAATATCTAGAATTAGAACTCGTGATTAGACATTTAAAATATAAGTAACTCCAATTTAAATATTAGAATGAAGTATATATAAAATGCATGCTATTTCAGCACACACTAAATGTATATATAAATCTGGTGACGTTGAGTACCGCAACTTTCTGTCCAATTATATCACACCGAATTCCATTAAATATAACACTTGTAATAATATCAGTAATAAGATGAAAGCCACTGAAGCCACGCTAATATTTGGTAACAAATTAGAATGTTTAATAAAATAGGAATCCCATATATCATTCTCAAATATCACGTGGAAATTAATCATCCGTGTACAGAACGCGATAAAATTATTAGAGCAAATATTATCATTAACATTAATTAGAGAATTAAGAGAGTTTCTAACGTTTGTTACTGGAATAAAAGTAAAATCATGATCAGCCGGTTTAACAGCATAAGTAATAATGACGATTGAAAGTTCGCCCAATTCGATATTTTCAAATTCTGTACGCCCATTAAAATTATACCATTGCAGTTTAACAGAAGCATATTCTTTTTTACTCAAAGCACAAGGCCCGAAAGTTTTGGGGAAAGGGGGCCAGTCGATTAGACTTAATTTATCGACTCTGCATGGATGAAAGGCAAAGTCGACCTCGGCGGAATTTGAACTTAGAACGTAAAGACAGACGAAATAACGCTAAGCATTTCGGCCGGCGTGATAACGATTCTGCCAGCTCACCGCATTTTAGCTGAAGCATATTGTCATTAATGACAATGGTATAGAAATCATCATGAATTTCAAAATTATTTTACTCCCCAAAAATTTCTGAATTGTTTTACAAAAGAATGTTTTATCAGTTCATTTGACGTTTGTAGCGAATAGTTTTCCATCGTGGAAATCTGCGATTTTGTTGATTGTATGTCTCATATAAGGAAAGGCAGAACCAATTACGTTATCAGTGATCCAACACCAGATCGGAAGAAGGGAAGAAGTGGTGGTGTGAAACTGAGTGACAGTTTCATTCTAACAAATTATGAATGGTCCATCTTGCGACATTTCTCAATCTCTGAGTTTTGTTTAATTCAAGACTGTTAACAAATACTTGTCCAAGATGCTGCATAATAAGACAGAACCTGACACCCCGAAGCTGTAAATTCCACGTATTAGTTAAAGTTTATAAATTATTGCCAACAAAAGTATAATTGACGTTTGCATTTTCAATGGCTATGACGATGCAGGTGTTGCATGTGCATCAGCATGAAGTTCTAGTTTACGAAGCAAGAACACCTCTAGGTTGTCCTCGTCCCGCTTGTGAATTCGACCTCACCAGCACCATATCTCCCGCGTCCTCATTAACCACAACCGACTTTGTTCCCTCTCACTTGTCAATAATCTCTACCAACTCGCTATTCTATGTGCATTCCGCATTGTCCAATCTGATTCCACTATTTAGCACAACTTACTAAGACCATACCTTCATTCATTTATACGTTCCTATAATCTACACGACCTATCCGCCTACAGCACAGCCAAATCCAACCTTTCTTTACACGGTTCCGCTGCATGATACACTTGTCACTTCCTCTCCATCACTATACTCATCGTTCTAACCAAGTATAATCATTCCCACATAATCGACTCTTTTCCTTCCCTGCACCTGTGCCGATCTTACTCACTGCTCAAATTTGCCCTGCACGTCTCTACATTGGAGAAAATCAGGAGGGCACTTCGATAACACATTTATTAGGATCCCGTAACTGGTTTAAGTTCATTGAAACAGAAATATAAAAATCTAGTCAGAGAGCACTAGATATCTGTAGTGACGGGGAAATCTACACGATTCGTATATCCGCGACTTCTGCTCGAATTATCTCGGCAATGAACTGCATTATCAAAACTCTTTGTATATACCCTACTTGCGGAAACACTGTACAACCCATATGCCAGTCAAAGAGGAAGAAATACTGAGCTCTATAAAGATTTTTTTATCATTGGCTTTTCATGAAGCTAGATGCCGGGAGACAAAGTAAGACTGTTGAGATATTTATCAGAGAATTTAACATGATGTACATACCTGAGAGAAAGTAAAATTAATAACATTAAAGAAGGGATGGCTTGAGTCGGCGGTCACCTCGCAGTTTCAAAATTTATTTTCGTTAAATATTTTTTGACAAAATAGAAATAATTCGTTTATGCGTTATAGAAATTCACAAAAACCTTACTGTAAGTGGTGACAAGAATGCATAATATTCTTGTATGCATATTAAAAAAACCAACAACAAAACATGGGGGCATGGAAGAATGCTGTTATGAAACATTATAATAGCTCTGAAATTATAGATAATATCTTGAATTCCAGAAAAATGGTATTGCTGTCTCCGAAAAGAGAACTGTGACTGCCAAACTTACGAATGACAAGAAACTTACTTGGATTGGAGATTCATTCAGGACTAGAAAAATATAAGTTAATACTGAATTTTCTATTCATACAACAACAACTATATACATGGAAAGATTAGAAGATATGAAACTATTTCGGCAAGATGCTATATTGAAGATGATAGTTAAGAAGACTGTCAAAGTAAAGAATTAAGGTAAATTTAATGCCTATAATTTCAAGCAACACGGATATTCCTCTTGTAATGGCCTCGAATTAAAGATGCTACTTTTAACAATCTAGCAATCAATAATCCTGACAGCCCTCATGTTGCAGTCCTTTCTAATGAATTATATAGTACACTTTTGGGAATGGCAGCACTGTAATAATTTGAAGAAGTAGTATACTTATAGTTGGTAGTAACTTCAATAAAGTTTCTATCAATCCATAATGGTTAAGAGATGTGGGAGATGCTTAATTCGTGAGTCACAGAATTATTACGGAATTAGTTAAATTCGTAGCAGAATGGCGTAACATTATTAATAACATTTATGCTAACAAATATACACGACTCAACAATGTTTATTCTCTAGAAACAATATATTTTGAAAGTGAAAAACTTCTTCACCAATCCTCAGTATGGTAATACAGGGTGATTATAATGTCTTTCCTTGATTCTGAAATATATCTTTGTTGCTATTTGAAATTAAACTTTCTCTTTGTTGCACTTTACAAAATAGAAGTCTAAAATTATATAATTGATTATCATTAACCTGTTCTGTTTCATTATTTTTAATCACATTTGCTTTCCAAATAAAGTTAACATATCGAAATGGCATCTATGAAAGAAAAAGCACAATGTATTTTGTGGTTTCATAAAACTACGTCGGCAATTCCTGTTCAACGAAATTTTAGAAGCGTATACGTCTGAAATCCTCCAGGTGTTAAAAGCACCAAGAACTGATATGACAAATTCAAAGACACTGGTAGCGTTGGTGACTTCAGAAGAATTGGCA
>NC_068983.1:34737579-34741127 GCF_001194135.2 Octopus bimaculoides | reverse complement strand
AACTTCCTTGTCTTGACATCCTAATTAAAATAGTCAATAACCACATTGAAAAAGACATCTTCTATAAACCCAAAAATTCTAAACAATACCTCTTATTCAACTCATGCCACCCCAAACACATAAAAATTAATATACCTTATAATCTAGCGAAAAGAATCTGTACCAAAGTTTCGGATACCTATAATCGTGAATGAACTCAGATCAATACTAATCAAAAGACATTACACAATATCATTAATAAATGATGGAATTTAAGATTAAATTAAATTTCACTTGAGCCTCGGAAAATCTAATCTATGCCATTACATGCTTAGAGTGTGGTAATAATTATATTGGCCAAACAGGAATATCACTCCTTAGAGGAACCATTCTCCACAAAGAACAAATCCGTCACCCACAATACAGACATATAGAGGACAGTGGACACATAGAAAGGTGTGCGAGGAATCATAATTTCCTAAGTTTTCCCTTCTATCAATGTTCACAGAACACCTCAATACAACAAAGAATGAATAAAGAGGCAACTTGCATCAATAAATATATTCTACTATTAAATATGAACACATAACATAATACAGAACACTACTAACCTTTCATTTAATACCACTAACCCACATACATCCCATACGCCATTCACATTACAGATCTAGATCTACCCTAATTGCACCAAATCCAGAACTACTTACCTCCCTTAAACATAATCTTTTTACTCAGGGACTAGTAGACCTGATACCGTTCAGTATTCGGTGTGCATTCAAAGCAACGTTTAGAAATATTACGAAACCAGTATGCTTTTGAATTTCTTTAACAATTCACAATAATGACTTTTATTACTTTTATTTCTACCTCAGTTCATCTAATTGTACATATATATCGTTACTTTTCAAAACAAGCATTTACTATTTTTGATTTCCAATGTGCATTTTCGCTTACTTTTCTTCTTACTTTCCCCTTACATTCCCACGTGTAGTTTCTATTTTGTTTTTGTAACATATGTGTAATACACACACACACACACACACACACACACACACACACACACACACACACACACACACATATATATATGTGAAAGAGAAAGAGACACAGAAAAAGAGGGAGAGATGGTGGGTCTACACTGTGCATAACATATTAGAAATAGTAAAATCTTTCTCAAAATAGGGAGGGAAAGAAAACATGCAACAGAAGATATGCCGTGTCAATTAAAGACGAGCATGGCACAAGTGAAACAGCTTTCATTATGTTTCTACTCGACCACACTCGACATAGAGTTACACAATCTCAGTTGCCGTCTTTTTGATTTACACATATGTCTACATAAACACATATACTTGTGCTCACATGTTAATAAGTGTAGTTTATTCAAAAGAATGTTACGAGTGGTGTCCATTCGAAATGATATAGTTAAAAGGAAAAAACAACATCCTTGCTTTCAGCCCCTTTTGGCAAGCAAATCGATAAATGCTACATAATTTTATTGACCGATGGACAATACTAAGAATGTTTTTAGCAGCCAGACTATATTAAACCAATGTGTAATAGAAATGTATAATTTGCTAGCCCGAAATTTCATTCGATTATCGTAAAAATTAGTAATCAATTAAATAATCATTTCATTTCTGGCCCGTTATAGTTAAATTCGCTTATATTCTGATTTCATTTATCACCTAAGTTTATTATAGAGATTGTTTCTTTCTTCAGTTATGTTGGTGGTGATATTGTAATGATGAGTATAGAATTTTGCTTTTATTCAAATGATGTCATACTTTTACGAAACGGGAGCAAAATTTTCTGGTTTCTTTTGTATCTAAAAATAGTTGAACAGTTGAAAACATTTTCAACATGAACAACCTAATGAAACTTTTCACATATATTATATCAATTCAGTAGCAAAAGTTTTGAGAAATTACCCAACCACTTGGGAATGTTATCACGCGTGAATTAGTAACCCATCTGAGATTTAGAGAACGGTATATTCTCTTATACATAGAGCAGATTAAATAAGCGTTTGGAGATCTCATTTTATAATTTGCGTCAGAACAATTTTCTGTCACCGAATTATTTAAAAAATAATGTAGAGAATGCTATGGATAGTAATTAACAAACTATCTTTTCGTGATCGTGACATAAACAAATCCCGAGAATTAGTTTAATGTGAAGAAACAGTGATAGTATTAGGAATGTTTACATTCCTATATTATCGCATAAAAAAAAACATATACTAAACGGTATTATTGCTTGAACAATTTCCCAGTGTGTCACTAATACATAATTATTGATTCAGGAGAGATTAAAATATAATTTGATCTTAGAGATTGTAAATATTCGTAATAGTTATAGAAATCTATGCAAGTACAATATGCACGTTTTATGCAACTACTACTGCTTTAAAATAACTGGGTACTTATTGAATATGAGAAAACCAGTTTAGATTAACCGGTTCTCACTGCTGCATCCAAACACTGGTTGCATTGTTTAAAAAACACGGTACTAAAACTAATTAAACTTTTAATATTGCAGTTACTGATAACAGATTTATGCTTTGCATGATTCATGTCAAGCCGAAATTAGCAGAAAATGATTCAACACAATATTTATTGAAATGAAATGCCACAAAATGTCGATATACGCACATGAAGCTAGTGATATAACATATTTCCTCATATTGATAATAATTTTCTTTTTGCTGACATGATCACGGTGTTTCTCGACGCTTTTTCGAGAACTGAGAGCTGAGCAAGAAGCTTGAAATTACTTATGACACATTCTTCATTTTAGAAGAAAGGCCTTACTTCAATGTGCTATGAATATGCAACTACCGAATCGAAAGGATCCTGAAACGATTGATGTTCTATTGCAGGCCTGTAGAGAATGAGAACATTTGGATTGAGCTTTTATCGTAAGAATAGGCTTCAAAATATTGTTGAGGCTTATATTGCATGAAAGTAAAAACAAAGTGTCTTTGACAGCGCGTTGGATCCTGTACCCTTCACAAACAGAATAATACTGTCCTTTGGTAATGCTCCTGTAGATTCTATTAGTGAAAAGACATATTTCATGGAGAAATTTTGTTTTACAATTATCCAAAGAAGTTCTTATCCACCTTTAACTTAATAGCAAGATTTAAATATGATTAATGGACTTTGTAACAGGACAACTTAAATAATCTATTTACAAGAACCCAGCCACTTACAAGCAATATTTGAAAGCCACATTGTGGCAAAATGAAAATTATATCATTCTGCAAGGGGATTAGTTTCCGGTTTGAATGCTTTTAGTAATGTTACTGAGCAGATCAGAATGACAATAACAGTAAAATTGATGTGTTTCCATACTAATCAATTTGAATAATGTATGTTGCTCCGTCAAGCACAGCATGCTGCTGTAGTTATAGTAACGACAGTAAAAAGTCGCCAGTATTATGTACACTGCAAATTTCAATGCTAAAACTTCTCACTTATTATAGCATCTTGGTAAGCAATTGATATACATCTGTATGTATGTTTATATATATATATATATATATATATATATATATATATATATAT
>NC_068983.1:34736387-34737569 GCF_001194135.2 Octopus bimaculoides | reverse complement strand
GTATAGAGAAAGTTATATATTTAATATTAATCTCACCTTAACAAGCCAACAATTGATTTTATTGCATTAACATATATATAGAGATAATATTAACATTAATATTAACATATTAGAAAATATATGTGAACACAACGTTATCAAGGCTATCCAAAATTAGTGAAATTCGAATTGAACATCTGAAATATTGTCAGTTGATAGATGTTTGCAAAATGTACACTTGAAGCGAATTCAACCTAAGACATTGCTTCATTCAATTAATGGTAACATCATTGGATAACGTAAATATTTTACAAAAATAAAAAAATAAACATATTTAAGAAAGCTAATTTTTCTATTCAATTATTGGTGATGCCAGTAGATAATTAAATAAAAAAAACAACAATTATAAGAATTTTATATTATGACAATTAGGCTATTTTTCTATACAACTATTTTGTATACTATTTCTAGAAAACATTCTCGTAGTATTCATTACACCACTCATGTTTACATCTGTTTTTCTACCATCTCCCTCATATACACTTTTACAAATATATTTAAATTTAAATTTGAATATAGTAATAGATATATTTTAAAAATAGATTTAATGTTTTAGCAGCATGTCAACGTTCAGTATTAGCTAAATTTCTAATCACATGATTTCTGCGTCCTAATAAGTTGTTTGTTTACATTTGAAAATTCCTAAACATAGTCCTCAAATAAGTAATTTCGTAATTCAAGACCGAAAATATACTTACTTTTCCTGACGATATCCGACAATATATCAGCTATTACATCTATAAAAGTTAAAATTATCGATGATTCAAACATATTGTCGGATTGAAACATATGTAGAAACTTTTTGGATTTTTTTTGGTTGTCTTGTTGATGCAGCTCCATTTATATTTGTCTTTATAGGTATATCATTTAATCTTTTAATTTGCATTACTTTTCCATTGTGATACAGAAAAAAATGAACCAAGCGTCTTTTATATATTTTTTCTTTTCCAGTTTCTTTTATTGATTTTTTAATTTCTGAAACTGTTTTTACATGTATATCGAGGAACTTAATATCAATATATTTGGTTAAATCCAGCTGGCATCTGGATTGTTTTTAACAATCCCTTACGGGGATATTGCTTCCTCAAATTTGTCTTTATATATATATATATATATATATATATGTGTGTGTGTGTGTGTGTG
>NC_068983.1:34731776-34736377 GCF_001194135.2 Octopus bimaculoides | reverse complement strand
TATATATATATATATATATATATATATATATGTGTGTGTGTGTGTGTGTGTGTGTGTGTGTGTGTGTGTGTGTAATGGATTCTCCCGTCGAAGATAACGCATTAGCGTTCAGCTTTTGCCAAATGACCTACACAAACTTCTTGTTTATAATGATCAAAGTTTCGTGCAGCACATTAGCTCAATCTCTCAATCAAATCGATGTAATCTGAACAGGTGCACTGTGTGTTCCACGGCAGGTGTTGCAGTAATTGCAGAAGAACATGAGATGAAGTGTTTTGCTCAAAAACACAACACACTACTCGGTCTAGGAAGTGAAATCATGTCACTAGTTCGCGAATGCAACACTCCAATTACTATTATTTCATTTTTTATTTTGAGTCCTTTAATTATCATAGGTATCACATAAATGAGCAACGGAGGGGGCACCAACTGCGAGCAATTTTGTGCAAGCAATAAAACTCTCAGTCGTTATCAAAGCGCATTTATAACGTTAAAGATTGTTTAGTGCGAATGTAATGAGCGTAAGAAAAACAACGAATGTAAACTGTATTTGACATAATATTAGACGAGTAATACATATATAAATTCTATAATACGCAAAGTTTTTTTTTACATACACACACGTATACACATACATACAAACACATGCACATATACACATACGCACATAGACACATACAGAGATACGGTGGATTGTGGGAGGGTAACCAATCCCCTCAGATTGCGGATGGCCTGATGCGTTGCAAAGATGTCTGCGATAGGGAGTGGTCATGGTGAATGTGTATCATTTTTCTGAACGGTCTCTTTCGTTTAATGGATTTTGTAAGGTTTTTGAGGGATTAATGTTTCACTTGGTGTTCACTTTACAGACAGGTTCCAAATGAATTAAGGAGAATTGACGCTTCTGCCATCTCCATAAATAATCAACGTGATTTTCCAGGCCAATCACTGGCTCTTGGACCATTTTGGCTTTGGAGAATAGTACTGGTACCATTCTATGAATAGTGTCTTGGGTCTGGTATCATAATTTGGACCATAGTTTGAGGATTGATGTGTATGAATATTTTTTTGTCGACATGTTTTGCATTTGATCCGATGTAGTTGGTTTTTGAGTTGACCGTATTAACATAAAAACGCTGTCTGTCTGTCTGTCTTTCTGTCTGTCTGTCTGTCTGTCTGTCTGTCTGTCTATCTATCTATCTATCTATCTATCTATCTATCTATCTATCTATCTATTTATCTAACTATCCTTGTTATTACAGTAATGCTTGATTTATAACGTAAGCTTTTAATGCTTTTCGTCAAGTATTTAAAACTAGTTTACTGAACTCTGCTTTCCTGCAACTGTTTTATTGCTTTCCTTTGAAGACAGTAAGGATAAGTTAAAAGTGAAGTAGTTGTCATAATAGCAGATGAGTGGGAGAGAGGAGATACTCTGTTGCCTCGCTAATAAGTGCATTAATATAGGATTTCATTAACAACACGTAATATTGTGATATTTATAGATAGGCTGCAAGAGTCATTAGGCTATGTTGCAGCAGTTGCTTACAATTTTATCTACGATATTGTACACAATACATCAACAAGAATCCATTCTGCAGCTGGTTAAATATGCATACATTGCAATCCGGAAACGAACAAACCTGTACCTAACATTCAACGTTTGTGGGTAAATGAAGTCTTTGAATTAAGCGCATTGCAATTAAGAATAGTTAAAGTTTTTTTAAATACTTTTTAGATAATGGTTTCATATTTTGGCATAGAGCCAGTAATATTCTTGAGATAATCGAAATTAAATTTTCAACTTTATTCTCCATCGCAAAGAAGTGGTAAATTTAATCCAGATTATGATAGACAGTAATTTTCACTACTTTAATTGGAGTGCTTTGTATTTCTGATCTTAAAGTCAAGTTCAAACATTATTATTTTCAGGATATTCCATTATGCAATAATACTGAAATATCACCATGTTTTATATAATTCTAGGTTTTCCGACTATGTCCCTCATCTTGAGAGATGAAAATAGTTTAGACCATATTTATATTTACACTATATTTTAATTGATTCGATCAACGATTTACATAAAGTTTGTTATGGTTCGAATTGCGTACATAATCCAAGATTTGATTCTAAGTGTGAATTTTAATTTCTAAACAAAAGACAATAAACATCTATGAAAAAGGCAATCTCTAGATCGAAGATCAAACAAATAGCAATGCGGCGTTTTATGTAGATATAAAAATTGATTTTACGTCGTAATCTCTGAAATGTATTTACAGTTAATCCACCTCCATTTAAAGTAAACACAAAATTACTGTATTCTCAATCCACTGGATCATAAACTGTTTACCTATATCTAGAATATGTTTACTTCACTCGTAAACAAATATAATCCGTTCAATCTGTTAATGTATCAAATAATTCGGAGAGATAATTACAACCAAGGTAGATCTTGGTCTCCGAATGCAGAACATTAACTGAATACTTAATGAATTTAGTCCGTGGAATTATGTGTTCTATTAATTTCTCTTTCTGTTAAATATTCAAATATTGGGACAAATGTAAAAGTATTTGTCATACAGTTAATTGAATTTCGGCATAGTAGTTTATATACCACATCTTCATCATTATTGAACACCGAACTTAGGGAGACAACGCGAAATATTTTAACCTGTGGATCAGTCATTGCAGGAATGTAATTACATCTCCTCTACTCTAATCAAATAATGTACTATAGTCTATATGGAGACATCTTTTGTGTCGCAATCTAACGAAAATCGGATCCATCTGTCCAGATACTTTTACATACATATCCTAGTTATACATTTACTTTATACTTAACATAAAACTAGACTGATTAAATAGATATCCTTTTGACAAACATACTGGTAAGTAAATCATATACGCCGAGAGTTATTTTGACATCAGTTAGAACTATTCTAGGAGTGAATTTCTAAGATCCTAAAACCTGATTATCACAGAGTTAAACGCTTGAAATATAGATTTAACTGCAAGATACTGGTTTATGGCAATTATCGTTTGTATGGGAATTGAACGCAGCGCAATAAATCAATGCAATATTGATGTACCTTACATTAGCCAATCTCTAATACCCTGAGCCATATTCAGATAAGAAAAAGTGAACTGCTGAATGCTTGGTATGTTCTGTAATAGACTAGTGACTTGATATACACGTCTCTTCTGTGATATTTTATAATTACACTCATTAAAATTCTGAAAAGACAAGTGTTTTCAATAAATTCGCATTTAACTTTTCAATTTACCCGCTCGTATACATTTGAAAGTTTTGCATAATTTATAATATATGTTATAATATATATCAAAAACCCACACACCATTATATATATGAAGTATTGATTAGAACATATTTCGTCGTTGGATGTAGCTAAAATAATTAATATATGCCTCCCAATATTGATATTGCAACTACTATAAATCTTTTGTCACAGTTAATTGCGTCACAATGTACTTTATAGCAATGTTCTCTAAACTAAATTGACATTAGTTATGAGTTGAAGATATGAAATTATAGACAGTCAACACAATGTGTCAGTTAGATCATATAGATAAGCGACTACACAGAAACACTGTAAGAAATTAAATTAAGTTATCAGGACAGACCTGTTTAATTACTTCAGTTTATTATTTCCTGAGTGATAATATTACTTTGATGATAACATTTCATTTAGTCGAATAGCAAATGTCATAGAGTGTGAAGTGAGATGGTGTGACACTGACAGTGAAACACACTTTCGATTTACTACTTGAACTATTTAATTTTATGTAACACCTCCATGTTGTCGATATTTCTCAGTATCCGCCGGACAAAGGTATTCTAAAATTGACCATCCTATAATTGGTCCAGTCACAACGGCAGGTTATGTTTTTGGGATCATCGGATACTATTTAGTGTAAAGGGAGCAACCACAATCCGATTCACTTTTTACTTCGTTGATGTTTAGCTCTCAAAAAGATCTGGCTGGGTGGACGTATTATAATTACTGTAATTCTAAGAAACAGCATCATCACAGTGTACCAGACTGTATCAATGCCATACACCAAATATCAACCTTTTTTGGGTTCATTCAACAGAAAGATACATTCTTTTTGAGATTCATTTAACTAAATACATGCATGTATAAATGAAGAGAAACTTTATTGTTCACCCACTTCCTGGAATCTTATCTTACATTTCTGGCATCTTGAAAAACTGTCAGTTGATGATGCACACAAGTTCTATATTTTCGCAACAGGTAATTAGCGAATTTTCTTGTTCGTGTTTTCTACGAAGGAATTATTTCAAAGTGAGAGATCAATTACTTTTATTCAAGATTCGTCCTTCCCAGATCTCTAAATACGGCATCTCTATATCTTAGAGCATTAAATAGCTCCTTAACTGCATCATCCAAACAGAAAAAAATTGAAATCCATGTTTCTTGTTGTAAAGACGGGATTCCTAAATTTAAAATGTATGTTACTGTACATTAGGCATCAGCTTGCTAGGAACCCCTCACAAGCACCCCAACGCATGCTACATTAATAAATATATATATATATATATATATATATATATATATATA
>NC_068983.1:34715012-34731155 GCF_001194135.2 Octopus bimaculoides | reverse complement strand
TATATATATATATATGTATATGTTTACTTTATTAAAAAGCATCAAAAATATCACACAAACTATTCCTCAAAGTTTCACGTTCTTGGTCGTCGAACAGTTTTGTTTAGAATCTAAATAAGATTGTCCGACGAACGGGAACGTGAAACTCTGAGTAACAGATTTTGTGATATTTTTTGCTGCTTTTTAATAAAGCATATTACTCAACCATATTACTCATATATATGTGTGCGTGTGTGTGTGTTTTAGATTGAGCGCAAGTTAGATTTTATAGGGGAAGAATATAATCAATAAGATAACTCAAGTGAAGTTCAAGTATTTAATTTACCAACTTCGAAGAGATGAAAATCTAACACAATTTGCAAAATTTGAACACCAAATGTAGATGGAAAAAATCGCTCTAAAGCATTAAGATGGATAATAACATTTTGCTGACCTTTCCACGTTCCTACTTTAAGTTTAGATGAAAATTATAGCTCTTTTACTTCATCTAGTTACAATTTATATGAAGCGGAATTGCTGCTATAGTGGGTGGAAACTGTGATGTGTTTGTTTATAACCGAGAATCATGTTTTTATTTTACTGCTCACTACCATCACCTTCAGAAAGAAAATATCAAGAAATGTTGGAATTTAACTACTCTTACAGAATTCATCCAATAACAGAATTAAACAGTTTAAGAATTTCAAAGGACTTTTTATACTTATTATACACAACGGAGTGAGTGTTAAAATTTCAAACCAGTAGCTTACTTCAAAGTTTTATTCCAAGCGTAAAACTTTAACACGTTCGCGACTACATATTATTGACTGCATCCAACATTTTTCTTCGACAATTTTCTTTTGTTTTGTAAAGAAACGTAAATGCTTCGCAGAACAACTTCAATTGGAACAATTTACACATGCGTGGATACAAAGCTGAAGGTATAAAACAGAGTTTGTACTGATAATTTCTTGAAGATTAAAAGAGAAAATTATAAACATCAAAACCAACAAAAGAATGAAAATAACACAGATATAAACAGTTAATGGACGAAAATATAATTATAAATTGAAATAAATTGTAAATTTCTATCCAATAAGATCTTTCATTGGGTGTTTTGAGAAAATACTAAAAAAATGACAACCTTATTCGAAAAGAAAAAGAAAAACGTGTAAAAGGAAATATCTGAAATTTTCAATTACATCTAATCGACTTATAACTCGATACCATATAAATCTGATAGATTTGGTTCAGAATGAGCCCAAGCGACAGCACTCCTAGACAATTTTGAATCTGAGCAGCAGCCTCACGAAAAATTGGTTAATTGTATAAATTCGCCGCGCAATGGGTTCAGTTGTGTCAACAGATGATAGATGTAACTTGGTGGTTTGTGTCAGCAAAAGTTGTAATGACAGTGTCCTGATCCATTTATACAGTGCCACCCCAATGGCAGGATACGAAATACAGATGTTTCAGCATGTAGCTTTCTCAACTATTGCTTCTTGAGATTAGAGTAAGTTTTCTTTTCTCGAAGTTATAAGTTCAAGTTCTCCCATGATTATTAGCTTGGAAAGTTGAGGGGTCATATAGATAACATTACTCGTAAATGCACTACAGTGGCATCCTATGTATCTGTTATTTGAGATCTGAGTTCGTTAAGAATTGGCTTTGACGTTTCTAACACGGCCATTGTTTCGAACGATACTACAAGTTTCTTGTAATATACTATAAAACTAATATTTCTGTCCATTTGTTCCTTTGAGCCAACAAGCATCTGGGTATTTTCTATATACTTGGGAGGGACAGTTGAAATTCAGGACTCCTTAATTCGCATTCATTTGCTTCATACCGTAGCTATACTGATAAGTTATCAGACGGAGAACTAGCGATAGTTAACGTGTGTCCATATAATTCATCTTAGTCCAAGATACATAACTCCCAACGGTATGACAGATGGAGGATAAAGAGAAGTAGATCATACATACCCGATGTTAGTAATGTGGACTCAAGCATACTTAGTATGGTAAGCTACCAATAATATTTCATTAACGTTACAGTTATAGTAGTTACAACAAATTATTATATATATTACAAAATGTAGTCACAAAAGCCAGACTGAGATCTTTCGCAGCTCGATAAAAACATTGGTCATGTTTCTTTTTTATCACATCTCATCAACGCAGTATTGCATAACCGTTATTGAAAGTTTCAGAATCACTAGAGTAATATATTTTGTTGTTAAATACTAAACATAAAACTAAGAACAATGACTGGGAACGTCCACCGCATGAAAGGTTATTAAAATGGTTGGTTGCATACTTGACAACTAACCTCAAAAGATTAATTTAATCACAACGAAGAAAAGAAATAACATTGGTCTACCGTGAAAATGCTGAAATAATTAATCCAAGGAGTGATTTTGCTTCTAGAATGGTTTCCCCTTTTACGATGAGGTTCTTTATATTTACAATATGGGTCCACAAATTGGTTATTCAATCTTCATTCTGGCGCTAGCCTTCTTGCATTTCTTAATACCAACTCCATGACAAGGGAGTAATTGATTAAAGAAATAGAACATTTATTATGATGTCCTGTTCTCTAATGACTTCCAATTCATCACGTACTTTTGAGCTTAGATCCTGCACTATAAATTATGCTACACACTGCAATGTTGTAAAATACAATATTTTGTTTCTTACCGCATGAAGAACAGTACATTGTGCATTTGAAAAGTCACATGCGGTTCTCCAGACATATAGATTTTCTTGGAATCAAGGACATGATTGTAGATATATAAAAATTCAGAAGTATTTCTCATACAGTACCTGAAAATCCATATGAAAGTCAAGTCAAAATGCGGTGAAGTTCCTAGATTTCACTCCTAAATCATAACCAACTACACGCATGGGCTGTGTAATGAAGCTACTAGAAAAAAAAATAGTACAACATACACATATCAACGGAAACATAGTCAAAACATCTCTCAAGCTTTAAAAGCTATCAATGAACCACGATTGAATACGAAATAAAGCATGCACAACGATTACCCTGGATTAAACATTTGCAAGAGCAGATCAAACATACATCTCTATAACAAATCCCTTACAATAATAACAAGAAAATGTTCCATAATGTTTTATAATTATTACCTCTAGGACAAAGCGAACAAAAGCAGGTCAATTATCAAATAAACATTTTATTGGGGAAATTGAAGGGTAAAATTACAGTTTATGTAATTGGGTAATGGAAACCATAAAATTCCTTATTGCTTAAGTCACTGAAATTTCATATACCTGAACTATCATTCGTTAAGCGTATAGTAAGTAACACTTTCACCAACATACATTAAACCTTATTGATCTTAACCTCGCATACTACAGGATAAATTCTGTACGATAAATTCAACGGATAATGACAGCTCTCACTGTTTGGTTTTCCTAGACAATATTGTCAAATTTAATTTCATTATGCAAGAAAATTCTAAGATTATGCCACCCATTAAGCACACCTACACATAGATATAATATTCACCCTCACGCGTCCACAGCACGCAAGGTTTCCTTTATGAAATAATTGTAATTTAGATTTCACAGTAAACCATTTACAATTCACTTTCACCAGACGCAAAATTCATCAATGAAAACATGGTGGCACTCACACAAGTGTTGGTTATAGCATCGCAATTACCCTACTGAATATAATAATTAGGTGAGGGTAATTAGTGGTTTTACCCTTAATTTATATGGCAAGAAGAAAATAGAGGGAATCCAGAGGTAGTATTCATTAGCTGTTGGAGATTATATTCTGTCTATTTATTTATTTATTTCAAATAGTTCAGCTAATATATAAATACATGTGTAAAGAACTAGTACTTTCTAGAATAGAGAAATAAGAGCAGTTTCTTACAGCTGTTTCTACCAAGAGGTCACAGTACCCCACATGTTATTTCCATCTTTTCAGTGTACTGTAGTAATCTGTAGATAAAATTATGGTACTTGGGTATGCCTCTAGGCTTCGCCAGAGACTTTTATAAGGTAGTCCAAGTAGTTCATAGGGCTAATTTATTCATATACAAATATATATATATGCATTCACATATATACATACACACCCATACATACATACATACATACATACATACACACATGCATGCATATATGCATGTACATACTTGTAATAGAATTAGTTATTAGTGGGTGTAGTACACTATTCTTATTAGGGGATGCATAAAAAGATATATATATATATATGTGTGTGTGTGTGTGTGACGTGCTTCTTTCAGTTTCCGTGTATCAAATCCACTCAAAATGATTTGGTCAGTCCGAGCTATAGAAGACACTTGCCCAAGTTTCCACACAGTGATCGGGAAGCAATTTTTTTTTACCCCCTTCGCGTATGTATGTATACATATATATAAAAGCACACCTAAAAATCACATGACTGGATTAACCTCTTAAAATTCACGTTTTTGAATAGGAAAATGCAATGATTGCAATAAAATCAAAATAAGTAAAATTTAACAAACGAAGTCAAGCCTCTACATCACATACGATCTGGCTGAGTAATGTTATATAATTCTGAATATTAAAAACCACGATCAAAGGACTAATCGGAAAGCAATTAGGCTTCTAATTGCCTCAATAAGAAATTTCATTTTGCAATTAATCTGAGGTAGTATTACCGATTATAACTTAACTGCTGTTACGTATCTATCTATCTATCTATCTATCTATCTATCTATCTATCTAGTTATGTGTCTATCTACATGTTTGTCTGTTTGGCTTTTTGTCTGTCAGTGTGTCTGTCTATATGTCTGTGTGTATGTTCGTCTATCTATCTATCTATCTATCTATCTATCTATCTATCTATCTATCTATCTATCTATCTATCTATGTATATATATATATATATATATATATATATATATATATATATATACACACATTTATATACACGTACACACACATTTATACGTTTGCATACACTTACACATATACATATACGCATATACACATCCGTGTGCACACTCACGTACGCATAGGCATACAAATAGAAAATATTATATATGTACATGACCTAACGACAGATTGACTCTTTGCTTCCGAAAACCAAACGAAAATATATACATGAATATGTATTCCAGCAAGTCGCCAAGTGTTACAAAATATAGCATTTTTTAAAAATATTAACTGACGAATATCACATCTCTCATCGGTTAAGCGATTACTTACGAAATATCTGCAATATATCTATAGAGCGTTTATCTGAAATGATTTGTTATACCCTCTAATACATAGCACAACCTACACAAAAATTTGAAAAAAGATTGAATACGCGTAAGAATATAGTATAATCCTTCAGAAAACTTAATCCTATCTACAAACATTGCAGGAGACATACTGCCGCTAACTCGTTTACATTTCTCTGTAGTATATGAATGCCACAAAATATTTAATTTATAAAGGTCCTCAATTGATGTTTGAATATCTAAGCTCAAAAATCTTTCAGCATAATCTCAAACCTAACATAAGCTTCTCCTTAATAAACGACATGCCTCTCGAATTCGCTCTTTCGTGGAGGCGATGTAAAAACATTAGAAAATACCGATATTGGTAAATATTTCGTTAACTAAACCATGTTCAAAAGAAGACAATGTAACGTTTTAATTCAATAAAATATATTAACAAAAATAACTGCAAGACTAAATCACAACACATATGGAGCCTCAAAATTAGTAGACACAGATATCTTAGAATTAAACGGCTTTCAAGAAACAAAAACATATAATGTGCCTCAATTAAGTGCAAATCGTGCTCAACTGCAAAGCTTCACATAATATTTCCATCTACTTTTATTCCAAATAAAATATACAGGATTTGTAAACGGTTTCACGGTTATTAATACTGATATGCATACTTTAGATATATACCCTTTTGAAACATGCAAGCTGTAGACAAAAATTTAATATAAATTTTGACAGAGCTAACTCCTCTTAACAGCTGGCAGAGGGATATATGGTGATTTTCACTTTATAGTTAGCAACATGATATATGTTAGGAATTGACCTCCATACACCATGAAAATGCATCATTTTGGAACTCGAGAGAGCAAGACTAGCCTTGTAAGTACCATCGTATAAATAAACATACGCATTTATGAAAATATTTAATTAATTCAATAATAAAATAAAATCTTATATAAGAATTTATCAAGTAGCTAGCGTAAAAGAAATTCATAGGGAAGAATTCATCGTTTATTTCCTAGATCATATTTATTTATTTTATATATATATATATCAGGGCATTACTATACAAGAATGCTTCACGCTAACTACCGTAATAAACACATTTTAAAAATGTGTTTATTACGGTAGTTAGCGTGAAGCATTTATGAAAATATATAGATGGTAGTTACAAGACTTAGATCATGAGATTTGTTCTGTTGTCATGCATTGTCGTATAAGTGATAAAGTCAAAACCCCTTGATGGAATTCATTATCTATCCCCATTATTAGTTTGTAGAAATGTAAAATATTTTGATAACTTTGATAACTTTGATAGGTTCCGGCCAGAATAGGCCCAGACCATATCTGACTCAATAGCACAACCTGGTGAAGTCTTTTAGTCATATATGGGGCACCATAGCCCACTCTAGCAAAGAGTTATTTTTGTTGGAGACATATCCAATATATATAATAGAAAATAGGACAAGAACGCAAAACTTCCAAAAAGTTAGGTGATACAAAACATCCAGATAGACGATACAAAGGAAACAAGGACAAGTTATTCGGAGTTTTCTTTCCTCAGTCGAGTTCCAGATTATCTTTACAATTTCGGATGGTTATACTCGAGATTGCTCCAATCTGGCAAGCCCCAAGGAAAAACTAAGCTAAAAGCATTAGATTCCTTGGAAGAAAGCAGCGAATGTATACGAAAACAAGGACGGAAAAAAACGGAGAATGCTACACAAATACAAAAAAGAGGAAATAACAACAGGTGCCTTTCGACTAAGGACGAATTAAATTAAGCTGGCGTGTGTGGAAATAAAGCCTTACGGCAGGGATACAAGATTTCACAGGCACAGGGAGGAATATAGATGCTAGAGAGAGAGACATGATATAGCAACATGGTATATTATAATACGACTTGAGCCTTTCATGCAGAATTTAGCTTATTTACGTTTGCATAATTTATTTTTGTCTGCATAATTTATTTCCCCTTACATCAACACCCACTTTACATTTTGTATGTTACGTGAGCGTTTAAATAAGTCGAAACACTAAGGTCCATAAAATTAACTAAACCTTTTTTGATGTTGGTGCTTGTATGATATATGCTGTCTCAACGAAAACCAGAGAAAAAAAAAAGATTTTCAAAGTTTCACACAAATATGATTTGTCGAGAGTAAACGTATGGTAAATTCAATAAAATATACAAAGTTGGTGCATTACTTAGGAAATACACGGTTGAATTATTTACTATTTTATAAACATTTAAATATTTGCTGTATTGGTATGTGTATGTATACAATATTTTTAAAAATGGTTTTGTGCAGTGTTGGTTTTGCTAACATATTTGTCGCTCGACTCTAAGATAAGTAAAATATTAACTTTATTGAATTACCTATCTCGCAGATTGTAAACTAAAACTGGATTTACATGTTATAAAGGTAACACACAAACGAATCCTCTACAACTCTATAAACATCAAAATTAGTTGCATTGCCATCTATATGTATAAATTGAAAATAAATGTAATAATGTGCTGATGTTTCTTTTGGCGTTCTTAATGTCATATCTGCTGTTTGACATAAAGGTTAATGAACTATAAAATATATTTGATTACCTAGCTCATAGATAGTAAGCAAAAACTTGGTTCTTTGAATATGAAGTGAGAATTATATTAGGAAGATATATTGCTATCTATTAGATTTGAAGTCAAATCAAAACATTGATGTGTTTCTCTGACTTGCGGATATGTTAGAACGCTGAGCTTTAAACCCACATTTACAAAAATACATACTTCAGCATATATAAGCAGACATGTTGATACTTTCTCACAATGCTGAACATCAATATAGAGAAACTGTTAAATACAGAAAAGACTACACATTGCTGAGGATAAATAAAAACTTTTAAATATCCTAATTTATCTCCCTTTCTGGCAAAATCCGTTTAAATCAATATTCATTGTTACCAAATATTCTCTTCTCACTGCATACGTATTGGAGATGTTTTATATTTTAGCCTCACTACATTATCTATGTTGATTCTAACTGAAGCAAAATGATGAATGGTTCGAAACAAAGTAACCCAAGCAAATAACTTCATATAAACACATACACTCAATGGTTTTCAAATTTAAGATTCTTTTATAGAGAGATTCTCAAAAAAGGAAGGGGCATGCTGTGAAAGTATGGGACTTGTTGAGGTTCAGAATTAATGAGTTGATAAATGATACGGCGGCTTACGAATGTAGAGGAAAAACAAGTAAATAATTAAAAATTATAAAAGACAAAGCTAAGGAAAATTCTTTATGTTTTTGCTCTCTCCGATTTCTCACATAACTCACCACTTTACTATATATGTCTTGCTTTTACAGTCGCTTAAATATGTGAACATGCCTACAAATTCGTAGGTCTCGGACAATGAGCAATCATAGTTATATGGGAATTAATATAAACAACTGATTAATATTTATAGCATTTGCTCATGCATCGATGCAGCTTTTTTTTTCTTATAGCGTCTTAGTGAATAAAAAGTTTACAGTTATTCACTGATTAATTTTGTAAATTATGTATACATACATGGCTATTTTTTTACCTTTTTATTGTATATATATATATATATATATATATATATATATAGGGAGTTTTTTATTTTATATAGACTTATTTCTTATCACTTATTTTCCAGATGGCGGTTGCTAGACTGTTCAGGAGACAGCTAAGATTGCAGCGCGCTATGAAGTGTGGTATTCCATTGTTTTTGTTCAGAGATTGTGACGTGCATATAAAGGTAAGAATGCAACACTACGTCTGGAGACAATAAAAAGTTGTCATCCAAAGCTGATGACCACGGCTTCTGTGAACGATGCAAGAAGTGGCCGTCCAACCACATCCTGATCAGCGGAGAACGTGGCAACAGAGCAAGAAATGTTTGATCGTAGCCCGCAAAAATCAACAGGTAAGCAACTCGTGAAAGTGGACTAAGAAGACACAATAAGTACGGTGTTGCATAAAGAATTGAATTTTCGTCCTTGGAAGGTCCATTACATGCAGGACCTAAAATCTGAAGACTGTGACAGCAGAAGTTCAGAAGTCAAGATCTCACTCCATATGATTTTTACCTGTGGGGTTACAAAAATGAGGAGGTGGACTAGACAAATCATTGCACACTTGACGACTTGGAGACACGGATCCAGGACGTTCTAAATGATATCTCAGGTGACGTCCTTCAGAAGGTTGTTCATTTCATCCCTGGCTGCTTGAGGAAACTGATTGATCCTACCGCTGCTTACATTGAAATATGAAGATTTACCTTAATTTTTCCCATGTAATTAAGAACATGCATCGTTTGTTTCAATAAATATTATTACCAATTTTTAATGTCTACTTACTTTTCACCTACCGTATATATATATATATATATATATATATATATATATATATATATATATATATAGAGAGAGAGAGAGAGAGAGAGAGAGAGAGAGAGAGAGAAAGAGAGAGCTACAAATATATGTGGTCTGATCAAGAAGTATCCGGACTGTTGCCATAGTAACGAAGCTAAAGTGCACAGAGTGAAGCACAGATTAACCTTAAACTCTACTGTGTATGTGCATTACGTTTTAACATTCTAGGTGAATTCCGTTTCTTACAGCAGTGCTTGGAAGGAAAGTGTGTAGTGTGTGATTGACGCATTGAACATGACAGTGAAAGTGAAGCAGAGAATCTGCATTAAATTTTGCCAACAGCTTCGCGATACCTGCTCAGAGACCTACCCAAAATTTTCAAAGGATGTTCATCATTCTGGACACAATGAAGGAGATCTTGGGCAACTGAAACCCGATTGTCATCTTGGTCAGCTAAAAGCAGTTTTGGTGCAAACTTGGCAGACACTCGTCTCATGCCCAAATCGTCAGCGATAATTGACTCAGGTGAACCATAACGTATCTGCACATCCTCTGATAACTCACGGATGTTCGTTCGAAGATTTCTGCTCACAGCTGCGCCCACATATGCGATGGTTTTCTGTTATGCTCGTTGCGGGTCCCCCAGAACGTTCGTCAATATTGACATTTTTTCGGCCATCTTGAAAACGTCTGAAAGTTTCGTACACTTGTGTACAGCTCATACAATCTCCATACAGTTTCAGTTAAAATTTGCGTAGGCCTCTGAGCAGATGTTGCCATGAAAACTTTCTCTGTCATGATCAATGCGAGGATCCCACGCTACATACCTTCCTTACAAACACTGCTGTAAATAGAGGAAGTGAGCTAGAAGGTTAAAACTTAATGCACTTGCACAGCGGAGTTCACGGTCAATCTGTTCAAAGCAACCTCATTATGCATGCTTTAACTTCGTTACTATGACAACAGTCCAGATACTTATTGATGAGACCTCGTATATGTGTGTGTGTGTGTGTGTGTGTGTGTGTGCGTGCGTGTGTGCGAGCGTGCGTGCGTGTGTGTGTGTGTATATATTAGATACGTTATGTTATAAAATAAATAAATCAATCGAAATAATTAAGTATTCAATTTCACTCATGTATTCAAAACTGGAAATGATGTTACATTGATTTTAAAATAAAAGTTTAAAGTTTTTCTTAAATAGTGTGCACGTGACACACACACACACACACACACACACACACACACGCACACACACGCACGCATACACACATAGACACACACATACACGCACACACACACACGCACACACACACACTTTGTGTACGTCTCAAGAAACAATAACGTATTCATATATTTTTTTCATATAACTGTGATGGAATGACGTGTACAATGACTTATTGAAATTTACATCGACGTTTTGCAGACAATAGATAAAAAATTATTTGTTGGAGTACGACGTAATGGTCTCTAATACTACCGAACACTCAAACAAAAAAGCTGAAATTTTATACAAATATATGAAGACACTTAGACCTATTAAACGCTAATGGAGTATTCTAAGTATTACACTCTGGTGAAGTGATACTAATAAATAACCAAGGAGATTGCAGAAATAAAATTTGAACTGATTTAACTTTAAAGAGATATTCCAAAGGAAAGTTGAAATGTTTTAAAGTTGATTATCATTTCTTCATTGCAGGTATCGTGATGTGATATTTTATTAGACGCAAGGTGGTACCAAAAATACCATACAATCATATATTACCAGGTGAAATACGAAATGCAAACTCGCCTGTTTTACTTTCTATGTGTACCTGTAATCTACACATGTAGATTCTGAACAGTGTATCTCAGAATATAATACGAGTCCACTTCCTCAGAGCAAGATGAGTGGAAACTATTTCGACTAACAACAACGAAAGATAGTGACATTTGAGAAATTACAGTAGCAACAGATGCTGCAAATGTATTATGATAACTATATTCAGTATTAGTTGTACCCGTTGCCCGAGGGGGATAGAGTGGTGAGAGATATTCAATTAGCATTCCCTGTCCCCGAACATTCCTAGTGTATTTTCATCACCTGCATCGCCTTTTCTTTTGCTCCCACACACGAAATTTTCTCACAGGTTAGTCACTTCATGAACATGTTCATAGTGTAGGATATTCTGTCGTATCACAGTGATTGCATGATTTCGATCAAGTCTTTTACAAGACATCTTTGAAATGGCTGCGATGACTGCAGTGCTAACTATTGGTCGACAAAATATAAACGTCAGGCAGCTTACGGTACGAGAACATCTGATATATTATAGAAAGAAAATGTTTACATTTTCATCTAAATATATTACCGGCTTTCCACGTAGGAAACCAAGCACTAGTAGCTTGTATAATTTGTACGAAAATGTGTGATTCAATATTCTGCTGATGTATGTATGGTTGAAATGCTGGCCGTAATGTAGATGTTGATCGCAGCCTGCTCATTCTCAGGGTGAATGTATGAGAAGTGATAGCGTTTATTTCAAAAGTATGAAATATAGAGGTGAACACTCATTGGAGATCTCTATTTGAAGTTGGCAATTTGCGGGCAATTAAATCCTCTATTTTACAATGCAAAATTGATGCAAATCTTCGTGACTCGAAGAAGTAGAAGTTCAGTCTATTGTTATTGAAGGGAAGAAGCTGGCCCCCTTGTCTATCTTTGTAACATGATCAGTTAAAACGATAGCTCTATTGCAGAATCTGTTTGCAGAATGATCAAGGTCAGCTTGACATTCGAAAGGTGGAGAGACAGCGACAGATATACAACAAGCGCTTATCTGGTCAACTGAAGAGAAAACTATGTATTTTGGAGAATTATATTATATTTACAATATTTAGTCCGACGATATTGGGTATGGAAGATAAACAGCAAATAGGTATGTGATGAACATGCTTTCATGATGAGACACCTGAAGCAGATCACGAAGAATGACACTGTCAGGAACACCTGGATCATAGAGAAAACTAAGCTCAATAACATATAATAAAAATATATTAGTACAAAAATTGCCCGTTGACCTGAACAGATGCAATGGATGAAGTGTACTCAACAGTGAAGCCCAATATTTTCCCTATAATTACAAGAAAACATAATACCACTCGTTTGAAACATAAGGACGTGGATAGAACACAGAGATTGATGATAGGTAACTGCAGCTGCACTACTATAGAAATAATTGGAAAAGGACACTTCACCTCACATATGATGGATTGTGATATTTCATATGAACAGTGATCGTCGATTAGCAACAGATTATCTATCATAATCCAATTAATGTATATAGAATGGTGTGCATTATAATCCACTGAATGCGTTCAAATAAGTTTCTGCGTCTTTTTGTTGGCACTTGTATGTTTCTTTTATGTAGAACAAACAAGTTTTTATAGGAAACCCGTGGCGAATATTTTGTTCGATGAATAACTAGATACGACCCATATATAGATTTGAGTCGCCTTATTACTTAATCTTACCAGCTGAGTATTAGTGTCTTTCTATGATCTAATTCTTCGTATTTTCAAATATTTTAAGAAATAGCCTTGTAAAACGTTCAAAAGATCTATAAACCTGAACAGCTTGTTTTTCGAATGGTTAATGGACAGTAACACGTAATCAACAGAAGAATGAAAGTTCGAATTTAGGTTTTGATCCCTGGATGCCAAACGAATTTTTGTTTAACCTTTTTAATCGTTCACATTTAAATAGCGTCTTTCCTTCCATTAAATATCCGTTTCAAAGAAACATACGAAATTTATTTCACCTTCAAAGAATAACTATGTAAACTAAAATTAATTTGATGCACATAGTTTAAACATTTAGATTGCTTAGAATCGCATAGTACTGAATAACAAATGGTATTATATGGGAATTCAAAGTTTTGATTCCTGAAAACACAAACATAATTTCCATCACCCTTAGTGTCATCTTAAAAAAATTATCATTAAGCTTATATAAAATATGAGACATTCAATTTAGAAGTTTTCTTGGGAGTGACCACTCAGGGAAGTGTCAGGACTAGTGTGAACTTAACGCAAACCAGTTTCGATTTTTATTGATAAGTCGTTTTTTCACCTGTGATTTTTCCGCACTGTTTGATACATCATCACCAACCAATGTTTCATTGTACTAATATTTGGAATCCACATTTTACACAGAATACATGTATCAGTATAAGACAACGACAATGCAAACGACGATCGTGGTGATGACGAGGACGACAGTCACGGCGTCTATAGTGATGCTGGTTGCTACATGTAACAAATCATAAGTAAATGATACAATTTTGAAAGAAAAAAGAATATATTTATTGATTTTTCAAATTTAGATATGATTTTACACGTTGTAGAAACTTCAGCTCTGCCCACACTAGATTAACACTATATAATGACTGGGAAGAGAAAATATTTATTGTGGCATATCAGTAGCATAGAACCATTATCGATAGGTTATATTAACATTTTTATAACAAAGCGACGTATCAGAAGAATGCTTTGGTGCAGCAGGCTGGAATCTATTTCGGTAACAATTAATCAGCACCTGAGTGTGAAGTAAAATATTAGTGTAGCCTCGATACTTCTTGTATTTTAAACGTGTGCAAAACGTAATTCTAAAAGACCACTTGATTTATGAGGAAATTTTCCTTGTATTTATAAAGGTGACACTTAAGATTGAGTTCAGACAAAAATTAGGCTCCAGTGTTATCGTGTTATCCAACACGATTTGACAGACATCTACAGGATTACTAGGAATAATTCAGTGAGCTGTATACATGTTAGCACTTTCAAGCGTGTAGAGTAACTCGGATTTCAAATGAACAGAAACAGATGGCAAATATAGATTGTTCCATTCGCAATACCTCTTTATTGGTAGGTAGAGTGAACAAGTAAATAATAAATGTATTTTCTATGGATACAATGTTGTGCCAATGATAAATAAAATAATTACTTCAAGGAATACTACAAAAACAACACCAAATACAGATTTCTATTTTAGCATTATTAATCTGGATATGGGAGCTGGAGATGGCATAAACGAGATATTAATAAAATAGCTACAGTTCATTCGATTTGCAGCACCTTGTTTTTTCCCTTAGGAGTTGGCAAATAATAGATGTCAATTCAATAGTCTATAATTGTCATCTACAAAGAAACTGGTTTTATGGCTCGTGGAAAAATATTAATGTTGGCTAAATGTGATAAAAATCGACGACGATGATCGCGAATTTCCTCTTGCTCCTGTTACTGCTGCATTCGGTAATATGAATATGTTGATGATGATAGTGGTAGCAGAGGTGGTGATAGTGAAGATATTTGTCGTAGTGGTATTGGTAGTGGTAGTGATGTTGGTGATAGTGCTGAGGCACACGTTTATTTTGGTAGGGGGTTTTGTTAATTAAAGTGTTGATTTATTAATTTATTTGAAAATACCTGGATGCTAACGTCAACTGCCGTTTGAGCTGATTTGTAACATTGATTGATTAGTATCTGTTGAAAGATGATGACATGATTATTGTGTACAATAACGTCTTTTATGAGGCAGGATGACACATTTAGAACGTTTCTCATACCGTCTATAATTCTGTGAAAAACGAGAATAAATTTTAACAGTACTACCTGCCACGTATTGATGTTTTTCTCACATTTATTATTTTGCGAATTGATATCTTCAATTTGAGTTCCAAATTATAGGTGATCTTTGCCTCCTACGGAGGTACAATATTTGCAAAGTCACATGCAGAGACTATGCTTGTAAATGGAACATGGATGTTCAATTGAAAGGTGAAAGTTTTACTCACAACGCCGAATATAGGTTATGTTAAGGCATGATGTCAACTTAACATGTGTAAATTTGAGAAAACTTCCATAATTTGTGTGAAATTATAAAGGAAAAGTCAACCACGGCGGCAGTTGAACGTAGAACGAAAAGACGGATGAAATATCGCTACACATTTTGCCCGGCGTGCTAACGATTCCGCCAGTTCACCCCATAATGCAAAGAGAAGATTGGAAGCTGGTTATGAAAAGGACTAAAATAAAAAAAAATCACATCTACAGAAGTTTACTATACAGTTTTTAAAGAAACAATAAAGCATTTTCCTTGCGTGATGCATAAATTTAGTAACACACCAAATATATACAGATATTATGCAGTATGAAGTGGACTGATAAATTTCATATATAATTTGAAATATACTCAAATACAATGTATCGTATGATATATAGTTCTATGTATAGATCATAAATATAAATATGATAGAAATAAATACAAAATTAAATGTGATACAATAAAATAAAAAAAAATTATTCTTTCTCTTCTGTAGGTAAAAATAAACACAAATTGAAATCGGAAACAATGAAATAAAGAATATTTTTCTCTTGTAGTATTTGGAAGCATGTACTAATTTTTTTGATTATATCTCAACTGAATTTGCAAACTTAATAAAAACTACTTCCCAAAATGTATATAACGTAATATAATACACTGTATCTGTAT
>NC_068983.1:34712304-34714911 GCF_001194135.2 Octopus bimaculoides | reverse complement strand
ATATATATATATATATATATATATCAACAATACGCGCACACAAACACACACGCTCACACACACATACGTGCGCACACACACACACACTCACACACACACACTCACACACTCTCACTCTCTCTCACACACTCACATATATGCATACATGTACATATATACTGATTAGTCAGAGGGTTCATTAGAATCTAGGGGCACTAGTGTTGACTAGACATCATAACTTTCGGTTCACAGTGAGGTATAAACTGCTATTAAATGTCATTTGTTGGCAGCGTACCTAGACCCCGAAATTCAATATTAACCTTATAGATGCTACTTAGGTTTAGTTCTAGATATGGCGTAGGTATACATACATGTGTTTATTAAAGCAGACAAAACCAAATTATCCATGAAATAAACAACCACACACATAACTAACACATACAGGAAAACAAACTCCACCACTAATAATTTCATTAATGTAGAACAAAAAAAAAACTACAAGGTTTAAAGTAGGAGATAAAGTACAACAGTTTACCCCACGAAATCTTTTTGTAACGCCGAATGACCATAAATATAACTTCACGCAAAATCCTAGTAGGTTGATAAATACCACAAAAAAGTGAACCAGGAATTGTCAGTAAAGCCATATTAGATAATATCATATGACACTGTTAAATTTAGCTATAGTTGTCGATAACAGTCAACCACAACAAAGATAAACCTACCAGAAATACCTCGAAGATAATGTAACTGTAGATCTCCGAACTAATGTCCTCTGAATAATAGTTGTTTTGAGAAGAACTTATATACAAGGCCCAAATCATGAATTTCAACGGATTAACAAAGACATACATCGGAATGGTGCACCAGCATGACCGCAGCCACTTGGCTGAAACACATAAATAAATAAATAAAAATACGTTCAAGAAAGATACATACAACATCTGGTGTCATTCAAATAAAAGACATGTGACTTCCAATATGATATTAATATTGAAAGAAGAGAAGGAGTAAGCAACTCCCATATAATACGGAGTATTATTGCTAACGTCAGAAAATACAGGGCCAGTGTGTCAAATGTGGGCTTTGTAGTACTGAAAAGCTAAATGTCATCCAGTCACAAGAAAAACTTCTTAAACATTATGGACGAAAATGTCTCTCCTTTCATCCAGCACAGTTTTTTTACCTCAAAAGTGAGATAATCACTCAGACGGTGTCATTCAAGAGTAGCGCCCCTTGATTTCTTTTGTTTACGAGCCTTTATTGTGAATTCTCGTGAATTTTTATGTTTTCATCCAAAATGGAGATGAACACCATCCCTTCATGTGATCGACGTGAAAAATTGCTCAGTTATTGAAATAATTTCTCAACATGAAATTAATGGTATCCTCAATACACAAATAAAGAAATTTTATCTAGCAATGCGGTCTCAAGCACTCACTTACTTTGTTCGAAATTTACTAATATATATATATATATATCTATATCTATCTATATATATATATATATATATGGAGCTCGAAGTACATAATGCTATTAATATTAGTATATAATGCGTTTTGACCAGAAGAGGTCGAAAGCTTCTGGTGAAACCCCCTTCTCCTGTAGATATATCAGGCATTCTCCCAACGTAGAAAGCAATTTTTCGAATTCCTCAATCCCATTTAGAAACGTGAATCTTATGTCCGAGAATTGTATGCTCTTGACGTCATAAGACTTTATTAATATTTGAGAGAACTTGAAATAATTCTTTTTAGGAACTGGATCTTGAAGTGTATAAATGCTTTAAGCGATAGTTTCTACAATAGGCACAAGGCCTGAAATTCGGGAGAGGAGGATAGTCGATTCCATCGATCCCAGTACTCAACTGGTACTTAATTTATCGACTCCGAAAGCATGAAAAGCAAAGTCGACCTCAGCAGAATTTGAACTGAGAATGTGAAACCTGACGAAAAGCCGTTAAGCATGTTGCCCGGCGTGAAACGCTTCCGCGAACTCAAAACCTTATACATGCTCTAAATAGTCTTTGCTACTGAAAGCACAAGGCCTGTAATCTGGGTGTGGACACTAGTCGATTACATCGATTCGACCCCAGCACTTAACTGGTACTAGTACATATTTCATCGACTCCGAAAGGATGAAAGGCAAAGTCAATCTCGGTGGAATTTGAACTCAGGATATAGCGGCAGAGAAAATACCGCTAAGCATTTCGCCCGGCGTACTAACGATTCGGCCAGCTTACCGCCTTGAACATGCTCGAAATAATAACATGTAAATATTGGTACAATGATGGAAGGCGTGTCATATATAGATTCCAATCCCATGGGCAGCCTTTCGCTTTTGCAACAGAAAGAGGTTGAGTTTTTTTTAACCCAATATTACATGCTATCATATATAACTTTTATGGTGTTTGATATGTTTATAAAAAAAAAAAATTATGTTCTCTGGAAAGTTTATTAATTCTTATGACTTCGAAAGTGCACACCAATACACATACACGCCCCCCCAACACATATATATACTCTTTACTCTTTCTTTTACTCTTTTTACTCTTTTACTTGTTTCAGTCATTTGACTGCGGCCATGCTGGAGCACCGCCTTTAGTTGAGAAAATTGACCCCAGGACTT
>NC_068983.1:34709721-34710899 GCF_001194135.2 Octopus bimaculoides | reverse complement strand
TATATATATATACATATATATATATATGTAGCAATGCTGGTGCTCCCTGCACTCTTCCTCACTGGTTAGTCACGATGAATTATTTCCCATTTGGTTCTGAATTGCGTCTAGCCACCGCAATTTGTTTTTACAATTTTCACATGACCATTTTGCGGAATTTCTTGTCGAGTTTCCTGTGGTAATCTCAAATGATCAGGCTTTGAAGATGCTTTCTTGTACTTTCCATGATCTGTCCTGTCCCTTATGTCCCAGAGGTGTTCAATAGAGTTCATATCTGGTGACTGGTTTGCCCATGGACCTTTTTAATGCTATTCTCATCCAACAAAACTTGTGTTATTTTAGCCGTGTGACATGGAGCACCATCTTTCGTAAATAAAGATCCTTCTTCAATCATTTCAGCAATGGAGGAGATTGGAAGGAATCCTTTCTGCAATATGAACACATATTTATCTAAGTTTATGTTTCCCTCACACTCCACCAGCTCAGATTAACCATTGCTCCTCAGACCATCACTGAATATCTGCTCTGTGTCATTGTTGGCTGCAATATTTTCGCATCAAATTCTTGATCACAGAATCTTCAGACCCACACTCGACCACTGTCAGTAAATACCACAAATCTGGACTCATCAATCAGAGAATGAGAGTCCCGAAATGTTAGTGGCCTCTCCACAATCTCACTGGCCCAATCTTTTCTCCACTTGATATTGGCTGGTCGAAGTAACTTCCTTCTTGTTGCTCTGCCATAGTAACTAAGTTGGTGGAGATACCTGACAACTGTTCTGGGACGTCAACTTGTTCTGCTATGTTAAAGGCCTTGTGATATGGGTGAGGTGATGTGGATTCCTTTTTCCCTCTATGGTGAATTGCACGATCACTCAATTAACTGTAGAAAGCAGGATCCCAACGTTTTCTACAATTAGAATGACTACAGTACGGCTTCTTTGAAATTCAGACAGTTCCAAGGATTCTTTTGTACACGGCATGATTAAACAGTCATATATAGAACTTGAAACGTAAAAATACCAGTTAATAAAAGTAAAAAAAAAACCTTTATAAGTTAGATTAAACATAAAACGATATTTTATGTGGTGTCTATTTACTTCTGTCTTCTCTCTCTTTCTCTCTATCTCTCTCTCTCTCTCTCTCTCTCTCTCTCTTCTCTGTATATATATTTAT
>NC_068983.1:34708836-34709308 GCF_001194135.2 Octopus bimaculoides | reverse complement strand
TATGTGTGTGTGTGTGTGTGTGTGTGTGTGTATGTGTGTGTGTGTGTGTGTGTGTGTGTGTGGATGTGTGTGTGGATGTGTGTGTGGATGTATGTATGTATGCATATATGTATCAATGAATAAAACGTAATGCATAGGCAACTAAATGCAATAAATATCACTATCAGTTATCACCTGAGACATTAGCTCATATTTTAGCGAAAATCTTAAAAGTTTATGGGTTAGGAATAACAGAAAAAGATAACATGTTCCTTCACATAAACCAGAGAATACATTGGCTCGATAAGCTAGGAGGAGAAGTTTTCATTTAGTAGATTACCAAGAGGGTGAACGGGCGAGATAGGTAGATAGACTGTTATAGTGATAAATAGATATACGTATGTATGTATGTATGTATGTATGTATGTATGTATGTATGTATGTATGTATGTGTATATATATATATATATATATATATATATATATATATATA
>NC_068983.1:34705770-34708173 GCF_001194135.2 Octopus bimaculoides | reverse complement strand
GCCAATTAGTAATAAAATTAATAATTAACAATTTTGCCAAGTAGTTCAGTATGAAAAAAACCTTTATCGGTAAAACCATTTATAATCATAAATATATAGGGCTTAGCATGAGATGCTTCACCAACATACTGAAAATTTAGAAATAGCAGTCAAAGAACTACTGATTCCAAACTACAAATTTTTTCTCTAACAGATGGCGATATTTAGGGCACACACAGAACAAAGACAGAAGAGAAAAGCAAAAACAAACCTGCCTTTAGTTAACCATGTGCGACGTTTCACGGTTAAGAGTATAAAGCTACCCTACTCCGATCATCAGCATGGTGTTCGATAAATTTGAAAGTGTCTATATACTCATGGGGATTTGACCATGCGACATCAAAAACACATGAGCAAAGTTCTTTTTTAATCTAAAATATACACTCCTTCATTTTCTACAATGCGCTTTCACTTGTTTGGTAGACTTGCAAAGCCCCTCTTCTAAAATTCATGTGACCTTGACGAAAAATACTCCTCCATTACTGTTCTGACCTCGTCTACAGAATTCATATTTTTTCTCTCCAAATAATTTTGAAGACTGTGAAGCAAATGATAATCGAATGGGGCAATGTTCGGCGAATATGATAGATGGAGCATCATTTCAAACTGCTACTGCATTTCGAATGTCATCATCGTTGTATGTGGCCGAACATTATCCTGATAGAAGAACACATTTCGTTTCTTGAAACCAATGATGGTGTTTTTTTTTCTTCTAGCGCAGGTGTCGATGAATGGTTGAATGACCAAATCCAAGTTTCTCTGCTAGTTCCTCAACAGTTACGATGGGATTTGCAGCACGTCCTCATCGCGCTTTACAGATCTTCCAGAGCAGGGCTCGGCTTCTAGGCAGTAGTTTCCGGCTCTGATTTACTGGAACCACCGTTGACACTGGCTTACGCTTGATGTCCGATCGCCATGCATTGTTATTCCTCGCATTTTCCTTTGCGTTTTTGTCTTTATTGAACTCATAAAGCAAAATTGCACTTCCATTATAACTTTGAATAAATAACTTAAAATAGAACTGCTCTCTTCAAAACATACACTAATAATAAGAACAAGGTAAAATTACTACCTGCATTTATAGCAAGTTGATGCAGGTAGTTTAACCTATCTGACTTTTAGTTTATGCAATTGAAAAAATCGCATTATTTACGGGGTGACCCAATATATACACGCGCACATATCAATACATACACTCAAACAAGTAGATTGTGGTTTGGATGGATCAAAAGATCGTATTTGTATTTAAATATTTTCATCCGGCCTTTATATCGATATAAAGACCAGCTTGCATAAATTAATGAGAACTACAATGATTTAGATCTTTGTTCTTTGCCATTTCAACATTTGTTTCGTGTGTTTCGGTTGTTTTGTTTTGAACAAAGTTTCTATCAAATAATTAAATCTTTTAAATTATTACGCTGACTGATAGTCGGCAAGTCTAATTTGGCGACGTTCAAAATAGTGTGATTCTATGGATTAGATTTGCCTACAAATAATACTAAATGTTGATTTAGATTGTTCTATTGGCATTTGTCTTGTAAGCTATTAAATGTTACTCTAAGAAGAACTAGATATTTAGCTGAAGTAGAAATCTGTTGAATTCTGCTAAGCTTTCTTCCTTGGTAGTTACACTATCAACAACAGTGCAAAATCATCTTGGTATGACAATATACCATATATCGTCATATTTATATGTGTCGGATGGCATGATGCAGAATGATGACTGTGTTTTTTGCAAATTATACCCGTTGTGATTTTTACGTTATTTTTTTATGTTTAGAGAAAGCAGCGTTGTAGTTTGTATTCTTTGTCAATTCCAAGTTTGGGCATAAACTATTCCGAATGATGCTGATTTCTTAACGGCGATCAAATGTTTTTTTCCCGTAAAATTTCGATATATATCTTTTGACACAAGTAATACAATTTTTCTACATTTTGTTCCACGTATCACGTAACTGTATTTGCATATTCTCTGGCAAACTTGTTACCTATGGCACTAGCTCTAGAATATAGTGTTTCACATGTAAAAGAACGTATTATTTTCAAGAATAAGTGTGAGAGCGTCTAATATAAAGTTTGTGACAAACTTACATGGATGCACTCTTCTATATTTTTCCACCCAAACTTCGTTCATCATTATTCTTAAATTATGTGGAAGATTTGATGCATGCGTTTACTCCATCAAAATTAATCAGCAATGTATTCGGTTCTTTTGGTTTCAATAGATGCGACCAGAAATCCATATAATGACGTAGAATCAGGTATCTCTGTTCAGAGTGTGGTTTCGAAGTAAAGTCAATAAGAACAAGCGACCTCCATCCTAAACATACATACATGCATACATATATATATATATATATA
>NC_068983.1:34705042-34705315 GCF_001194135.2 Octopus bimaculoides | reverse complement strand
ATATATATATATATATGTATGTATATATATATATGAATATGTAGGTATGTATGCACACACACACACCCGCATAAACACAAACACACGTACGCGTGTATGTGCGCATGAGATTGTACATACATAAAATTTGCCTTATGACTCGTATTTTCTCACACTGAGGAAATTTCAAGTTACATGAAAATATACATGTTGCCAACAAATCTAAAACAAACAAATACACTCATATACATCCATCCAACCATACATATACATACACACACAAACATATATATA
>NC_068983.1:34703525-34704122 GCF_001194135.2 Octopus bimaculoides | reverse complement strand
TATATATATGTATATATATTTTCATATGAATATACATTTATGTGCATATAGAAATATGATATACGCGTGTGTGCGTGTTCGTGTACGTTTCGGTGGTGCGTATTTGCACGTCTGAATGTACATGAATCATTATGTAATATATTTATGACCAATGGATTATATAATATTTCTTGTGTGGTGATTGAATGTAACAGCTTATATTAATTGAACTTTGATATTCTCTTTGATCAGTAATCTTCAAACAGATATATATCTCATCAACAATACTCGAAATTTACTCTAATCACCCGTAATAACGGGGTTTTGCATGACATGCTTTTGGTTATGATATCTTAATTTTCATTAAATTGTATGCGCTCCAATACAATATAAATCTACTATTTATCTGTGAGACAGAAAAGGAATATCATCGGGATTATAAATCAGATTATAAACTTGTTAATGTTTGGTTGATATTTTGATATCTGTAATATGCTGTGCGGATTACTCTCACGATATTCAGAAATTCATTTTGGAATCTCTCGGGGTTAATATATCGATAATAATTGATGAATTCTTATACACACACACACAGACGCACACACACACACACACACA
>NC_068983.1:34701287-34703515 GCF_001194135.2 Octopus bimaculoides | reverse complement strand
TATGTATGTATATATATATATATAACCAGAGATAAATAGTTAGATATGTAAATATACATATGTGTATATATGTATGTATTATGTATGTATGCGTGTATGTACATATGCACATATTCATTTACATATCAATGACTATGTATATGTGTATCTGGATGGCTGTGTGGTAAGAAGCTTACTTCTCAAGCACACGGTCCCTAGTTCAGACCCACTGCGTGGCATCTTGGGCAATTGTCTTCTACTATAGCCTTCCGTGGATTATTATTGTTATTATTATGATTATTATTAGTGTTATTATTATTATTATTATTTCCTTCGTACAGCTTCTAACGCTGGAGCTGTACTACGGTGCCAGCTCTTCACTACCAGTGAAGTAAGCTAACACCTCTTATTTTTCGAGCGCCTTCCCGTGTATTCGAGCTATTTCAAGCAGTACTGTTTTCTGCAAGTTCTCCACCCTTATTGCAGCCCCTATGTGTTCTATGGGGTTATCGAGATTTTTGCTCACTGTTCCCAGGACCCCGACAATTATTGATACGACTGCTAACTTTTTCATTGGCCACAACCGCTCAACTTTTCAAGCTAACCTGTCTTATCTTCCTTTCTCATCGCATTCCTTGTTGTCATCTGGGCATGCTATATCTACAATCTAGCATAGTTCGATTTCTTTCTCAATTAAGAATATGTCCGGCTTCCTATTCTCTATCTCATGGTCGCACTGAATCATAAAATCTCACCGGATGCCTTCAGGTTTGCGGTCGTACCAAGCTTTTGACCTGTCAAGTCCATAATTAACTCCATCACTGGTCGTAAAGCTGCATGGCAGAGAATCATAAAAGGGAAATCAAAGGAAGAGAGAATCTAGAAATGGTACACTCATTTCTACAACTTACTTGGGAAGGATCCAGAAGTTGACAGTGAAACAGAAAATGAAGAATTAGCAAAGATACTTGATGGTTTGCAAATCGACGATGGAGACTTCACAAAACAAGAAATAGAAAGAGCTACAAGTAACCTGAAAGAAAAGAAAGCACACTGGTCCTAACAACATCCCACCAGAAGTACTAAAAAGATGTGATTTAGACGACATCATTTTTGAATTTGCAAACAAACTGCTAAATGACAATGTCAAGTCAGAACAATGGTCTGAGATAGACTTGCTACCACTGCTCAAAACGGGAGAGAGACCTAAGCGATACTGGGAATTATAGAGGGATCAGTCTCAGTCTGTCTTCTATTTTTGCATAAATGGTCAATTGCGACCAAATCAAAATGGATTCAGATAAGGACGGTCAACATCTCACATTGTTGAACTTAGAAGACTGATAGAGGTTGTTAAGAACCATAGGCAGGAAGAATATCATTAACTGTGTAAACCTTAAAAAAGGCTTTTTATTCAGTACATAGAGGAATGGTGATGAAGAAACTTAAAGTATATGATATTCCACCAAGAATTCTGAAAGCAATAAGTAAGCTGTATGAGAAAACCAGAACGAAAGTGATCACTCCTGATGGAGAAACGGACTACTTTGAAGTCAAAGTATTCAACCAGGAAATGCCTGTGTCAGTGAAAGTGAGAGATGGTATGTCACTGAAGGTAGTTGAAGATTTCAAATACCTTATTGCGCGGACACAAAATACTAAAAAGACATTGTATCGAGGAAAGCACTTGCCTTGAGCGCATGCCATAATTTGAGAAACGGATAGAGTTCAAAGCTTGCATGGGAATTGGAAGTGATGTTGTTTCTGGCAACATCGGAGTCTGCTCTTCTATACGGGACTGAAACATGGTCGCTCATTAAAGCATTGAAGAAGCAGTTGGACGGTTGTTATGCGAGGTTGCTTGGAATGGCACTCAATATCTCTTGCAAGAGTCATACAACAAACGCCGAATTATACCAGGGACTACCAAAAGTAACATTGAATATACAGCATAGAAGGATGAGGCTAGCTGGACACTGCATCAGACACACCGATGAATTACTAACAAGCTAGTGCTCTGGCAACCAACAGAAGAAAGAACCAAGAGAGGAAGGAGGAAGACGAACTATATCGACAATTTGCTGGCGGATACTGGTATGGAAGTGGTACAAGAATTGAGGACCATATGGAAGATCGAGATGAATGGGGAAAACGTGTGGAAACAGTCTTGAGGTGTCCTACGGGAATTAGGATATATATATATATATATATATATATATATATATATATATTTGGGGGCTTCCATACAG
>NC_068983.1:34698840-34701277 GCF_001194135.2 Octopus bimaculoides | reverse complement strand
TATATATATATATATATATATATATATATATATATTTGGGGGCTTCCATACAGTTCCCATTTTCCAAATTTCCCCTTATGGCATTGATTTGCGCCGGCACTTAGAAAAAGACATTTGACTAATATGTCCGCAAGGAAACTGAACCCGAAGCCACACTTCTGATCGTTCAGTCTCACTGCGGACAAACAGGGCAAGTGTCTTGTATTACGGGAGCGATCTGTACAGGAAACTACATGTCTCCAAGCGAGTTTCTTAACGGCACAGCCCTACTTAATCCTTAGTCTTATTCCACTTGTAAGCAAACAAGTGGAACACGTTATATCACTACATCATCTATCTACCTTTGTCATTTTCAGAAACCCAACTGATAAATAATTCATATGAAAGGCATATCATTTAAGATATTGAAATGCGCACTGTGAGAATATGGCATAAAATGTACAAATTGAATGTGCGTATGAATCTAAAAACAAAAACGCAAAAGAGAACAGAAACAACCTGTACCGTACGAAAATTATGACAATCTAAATAAAGGACTAGCCTGAGTTCTTCAGTCATGCAAACAAAAAGAAAATGCATAATTAGACACGAGGCGAGCATGTTTCGATACTCATGAATATATTTGGAGCGACACACAACCCCACACAAAATACATACTAAATAAGTTAAGTAAATGGCTAGGAAGGAATAGCTACTTAAGAAGATTGATCAAACGAAAAATAAATAAAATAAAACTAAAAGTTTCAGAAATTGAAATAGACTATGTAAAGACACATTGCATTAGGAAAGCCTAAGGAAAACAAAACAAATTGCATTAAAATCATTGAAAATGGAAGCCTAGCATGTCCGAAATAAATTACACTAAATACAAAGAAACACAACAAATCCCAAATGTGGTACATCTGCTGAATTCACAATGATAAAATCCAAATGAGGGCAGCAGAAACAAAAATATAAATAAAATAAATTACGAGAATACAAGAAGATACGAAGGAAAAGATCATAGAAGAAAACAATGACCGTAACAATAAAATGATCTTAAAAAATCAAAAAGCCATAAAATGATCTTAAAAAAATCAAAAAGCAATAAAATTTTTTTCTTAACTCACTTTCCAAGAATAACGTTCAGTGATAGAATAGCAATAATAATAAGAAAGTAAAGTACAGACCTGGTCACTACAGACTTATTTGTAATAAATGCAAACATAAATACAAACATCAATAAATGGCTGAAGATATGCAGGAACCACTTTATTTACTAAAGTAAGTATTTTTTTTAGATCTCCTTACATAGGAATATCAAAACCCCAAACCAAAATATAGGAAAGAGATGTACAGATTATATTAAAATAAAAAGAAGTGGATGCTATCTCTAGCTTTAAGGAAATCGATAACAAAATGACACAACTGAGGAAAAGGAGATACAAGTACAAGGGAAACAAGTTTTACTATGTCCAACAATAAATAAATAAATAGATAAATTAATAAAATAATATAAAGTAAAACTAATTCGTGCGAAATCATGAAATGCATGGAATAAAAAAAAAATCTTTGCTAAATAACTAACAATCTACAGAAACACAAAACGACAATGGTTCTTTCAAGGAAGCGAAAGGCTTCATTGCAGCCAGAATATTTATTGAGAACATGGTAAAAATATGATATAAACAAAGAGAGGGTGAGCAAGAAAAGAATTAGAGGAATTTAGAGCAGAAAAGATTAGTCAATTCAAGGAACAGAGCATCGGGAAAATTTCTCACGGTTACAACAGATATATTAACCCATATACTGGAAATATAAACCAAAGCCCCCCCCCCACCAAAAGGTTCTCAATTGGTCTTCAAAATATTTATCAAGAACGACTAAGTTGAAAGCAGGGGAGTTTAAAGTAGTTGTTGACAATAGCTGACTGCCTCTCTGATAGGAAATGGTTTTTTCCCAAAATCTATAGAAACCAGAAACATCACCCAAACTACTTACGTGTAACAGGCCTTTGTGAAATTGAAATGGTGACGGAAGAAGAAATCGAGGAGTGCCTCGGTGAAATTGTCAATGAAGCCACATACATCAAGAGAGGAAGAAAGTTCGGTGCGGTTGAGGTGAGATTCGCCACTATAGAAGAGGCAACCAAGCATGCAACCAACATATTAAGAAATGAGAAAATAGCATTGCTACCAAGCTATAGAGGAAGAAGAAGTGTAAAAAATACGAATTCCGAGAGTTACACCAGATATTAAACCAGAGTGGTTGGTTGCAACAGTGCTGGCTGCAACCAAGGAGGAGCCGGAATTGGGACTAGTGGCGAAAACAAAAGTGTGCCACATTCGAGGACATAGAAAGAATTCCCTACCAGATAGAAGTAGAGGATGAGAGAACGCTAAATGTTGTAGTCGAGGGAAGGAAACCAAATTGCTACATATGCGGGGAAAGAGGTCAT
>NC_068983.1:34695697-34697765 GCF_001194135.2 Octopus bimaculoides | reverse complement strand
ATATATATATATATATATATATATATATATATATATACACATACTCACACAGGCACACACCACACTCACACACACACATCACCCTAAGTTGTATGCTGCATATAATAAATCATTAGAAATGCTACTCTAGACCAAAAAATCGATTTACGTACGAAAACGATAAGACATTTGGCTTAGTAAAAAGTGTCAAGAAATCTTGAAGAGACGGAATATAATAAACACACTAATATTATTCTGGATAAAGAAACTAAGATAAGAGAATTACATTAAATATAGACTTACAATGTACAATACAAAGCAATATAAAAATAACATTAGAAATAATGCTGTAGACGCACTGGTAAACGTAACTAAACAGAACTAGGATGTGGAATGACCGCAAGTTTAACCCAGTGGTATGGAGTTACAAAAATATAGCTACATGAGAGAAAACCTGAGTAACAGAATAGTTAGCGCATCGACAAAACGGTTAGCCGCATTTCTTCCGGTTTTTTATACTGTGAGCTCAGATCTCGCTGAGGACAAATATGCTTATCATGATTTTGGGGTTGATAAACTAAGTACCAGTTGAGCATATTAGCGTGTGTGTGTGTAACTCCTAAATCAACTATTTTAAAGTATTTATGATTATCTGTCCGCCGTTTTTTGTTTGGCTTTGATATGGATTCCGTTTATTATTATTATTATTATTATTATTATTACTTTCGTTATCATCTATCAGGTCTGTTTCCTGTTCTTGCCGAGTGCCTTCCTGAGACTTAGGGCAGAGAAACGCAATGTATACATTTATAAGCCATTAAAATAATCACACCAGATTGTTCATTTACAAAGTCATGTGATAGAAAAAAGGAGAAGAAAGACAGAGAAAAATAAAAAATAAGAAATAGAGAAGTAAACAAAGAAAACAAAGAAAATAAAACAAAGGGCAAAAAGGAAATAAAATTTACAGCAACAATGCCTTTCTCAATACGTGTGACGTACCAGTTAATACAATCTTTTGCACTCCTGCATGGATGGTAATCTAGAGCTCATTCTCAAATAATTTTCAGTTCCTTATTTGATCATTCGAAGTGCTACTACAATCACTGGTATTGTAACCGTCTTGAGATGCTATTCGTGCTCCAACTACTGTGTGGTATTATTAGATGTTGTTTAGTCTTGACTTTTGTCTTGTTCTTGGGATGATCATAAATATGTGATGGTTGGTGGAGATAGTAGGAGAAAGTGAAGCACCTTGGTGAATAGACCGAATTGCATGAGAAGGAGATCTACAATGGGACTTCGCATTCCTGTGCAATCAGAGGACAAAAGAAGTGTCACACCCTTGCGGTCAGCAGATGTAAAATGTGTTTACCACTACTAGTGATCAATGAGAGCGCTGATCTTGGCCTTGGAAAGAACTAATTCACCTTGTTCTGTTTTAAAATTGCTGATAGAAAATGATATACTAGCTGCACCCGTGAAAAATTCACGGTAAACAAAGACTGTAAGCATCTATAAACAGTGTACTGGTGCCATGAGAAATTTTTGTATATTATGACTATCTTTACGTCCTGAGTTCAAATTCTACCGAGGTCGACTTTGTCATTCGTCCTTTCGAGGTCGATAAATTAAGGACCAGTTGTGTACTAGGGTCGATCTAATCAACTGATCCACCCCCCACAAAAAATCCAGGCCTAGAAAACTATATTGTGAGAGTTACAGAATATAGAAAGTAATAACACCAATGACTATATAATCCAACCAAAATATCTGTTACACAAACGTAAACGGAATTACTATTTAAACTTAAAATACATTCTAGATATTCAAAGAACCTTCTTGGTTTAGTGGTACAGAAAGTTTTTCTGGTATTCTTTTATTCTTTTACTTGCTTCAGTCATTTGGCGGTGGCCATGCTAGAGCACCACCCATTAGTCGAAGAAATTGACTCCTGGTGATTATTCTATCAGTCTCTTCTGCTGAACAGCTAAATTACAGGTGCGGAAGCGCACCAGCATCTTTTGTCAAGCAACGGTGGTGGTGAGACAAGCACACAAACACACAAACACACACACACACACACACA
>NC_068983.1:34690189-34695561 GCF_001194135.2 Octopus bimaculoides | reverse complement strand
ATATATATATATATATGACGGGCTTGGAGGTAGTGGTGATGTTGGCTGGTGCGATTTTGTGGTTTATTGGTATACCGAAAGAGATCCAGAAGGCCCCTAACTGGTTCCCTGGTCTTAAAGGTGTAATGTGCATGTGTAATGATGACACAACAACAAATGAGCCAGAAATTCTAACTTAAATAATATAGAAAGAAGAAGACAACGTTGTATTCCGAAGCCAAAAGTTGCATTTTAGCTGAGGTGTAATTTTATAATGGAAACAAATTCAAAATTTGAATTTTGGAGCGAAACACACGGGTGTGGCTGTATGGCTGCAGTTGAAATGGGCTAAAACAAATGTGCTTGTGCGTGTGTGTGCGTGTGTGTGCGTGTGTGTGCGTGTGCGTGTGTGTGTGGTTTCTATTAATAGCAGTTTAAGGTTAGTTGTAGAAAGGAATTCAAAACGGCAACACGCACATACACATACATGCACGCACATACACAAACACATACCCAGAGGGAGAGGCAGACAGACAGACAGTAAGTGTCAGTCCACAACGAAGTCTTCCCCTCTCTCTCTCTTCCTACCTGTTTCTTTGCCACTGACTGGAATTGTTTTAGTTGTCTTCAAGCTCTTTCTCTCTCACCATCTCTCTTTCTCAGTTTTTCTCTTGTTATTTAAACAATAAATGTCCAAAATGATTCAGTGTTTCAATTGAAAAACATATACGCTGAGAACTACGTTAATGTTATGCATGTCTGTGGAGTACTCAGCCATTTTTGAGTTAATTTTATCTTCGTGTGCTAAGGAAAAGTGAAACCGACATCCAATATTTGCTGTGTTATGTATCACCATCATTGCTTGACAACTTTTCTTTGGATTTAAGCATCTACTATCTCTCTCTGTTTCTCTCTTTCTCTGTCACTTGTTTGTGTCACTCTTCTCTCGCGCTTTTGATGTAACAATGTGTATATGTTGGTTGCAATGAAGCAGCTCTCTAACAGTCCGATAAGTGCAAAGCCATTTACCGTCAAGTAGAAAAGGTCAGTGGTGTTTGGACTGCCCGTCTGTCGGTCAGGATTGTCACTAGGGAATTGAAATGACAAGGTATGTAATGAAGATTTCCGAAAATTCTGTTTCTTATCCCAGTATTACCAGTATGTTGTTAGTTGAGATCATTGAATTCGAAGACGAATACTTCAAGAGAAGCCAAAGTGTGACATATACTCTTAATGAAAGAGTAGATATAATCAAAATGGTGAAACGATCAAATGTATCTGGAGAAGTTAAGTGGAATATTTAGTCTCAATAAACAGTCTTTGTTACTGATGTCTTTGTAAGAGGGAGATAAAGCACGGGAAGAGTAGAATCTACTTATGCGCTAATAACATCGTTTGACGTGACATTTAAGAGCCCTAATGTATAGAGGCTGGAGAGTAGAAATGGTCCATAAATAGGGTTTGAGATGTTTGTGTCTCAGAGCAAAATGTTATGTAAATATCTAAAAAAATTGGAGAAAACATTTTAATACAACGTTCTGATATTCTGAAATACAAGAAGTGATTCATGTCACTGTAGATGTAATATCAGTTGAAGAAATAAGAACATAGAATGAAAGTGACATCTGGAATTGCAAAAGAATGCTAGATAAGTATATGACAATGAGAGCAGTATTGTTGCTCTTTTGTATAAATAGTAAAATGTTAAATTTAAGAAAAAAATAGAAATATTATTACAATGACTAAAATATCTTAAATCCAAATCACAGAGAGTAAGAAATGCAGTGGTATAACCATCAGCAGTAAAGGATCAAAATCCTTAAGTTTGGTTATCTTGAATAATGTACAAATTCCATTGAAGTCATTACGATGGACAAGCAATATTGCAGCGAATACGAGACTAATGACCGTACACGATTTCTGAGTCATCATACGTTAAAACATTATGTGAACGTGAGACATCGCTTTATAATAGCTAACGTAGTAGTCTATAAAATCTATTATGATTGTCTTTTTATGGACTTTGAAAAGGTAGTGTACATAAGATTACAGCTAGGAAGGTAACACTTTATATAGTTTTCAGGAAAATCACGTGAATCTAATTGAAGCTATATGTCAGCAACGAAATTGCGAAAAAGGGATAGAAGCTACTGCTTCTGTTTCTTAATTTTTCTCCATTAAAAAGGCGACGAGCTAGCAAAATCATTAGCAAGCCGGCAAAATGCTTAGCAGCATTTAATCCGTCCTTATTTACAGTTCAAATTCTGCCCAGGTCAACTTTGCTTTTCTTCATCTTTTCGGGGTCGATAAAATAAGTACCAGTTGAGAACTGAGATCGATGTAATCGACTTACCTCCTCTCTCGAAATTGCAGGCTTTGTGCCAAATTTTGAAATCAATTTTAGTTCCACGAGTTAGTGTATATAACCTGAATGCATCTATAGCTGCTTGCAGGCACAATATTGTACAACATACATACATATATGTGTATGCATGTGTGCATACACACATATATTCACATGTGTGTGTGTGTGTGTGTGTGTGTGTGTTTTAAAAAACTTTTTTGCAATGAGAGTCAGTAAACATTTGTAAATGCGTATTTGTTTCGATATTTAATTCATATAAAGATGTGCTTATATACAGTTATCATTAGATCTGTCTTTGTATCTATCTACTCTTTGGATGTATATTTCATTTACATATTTTTCTGTGGGCTATTTTATCTAGAGATTTGCTTGCTTTGTACACTATTTGTTATTGATCTACTTCAGTGGTATTAGTGATAATTTAGTCTATTATTATTATTAAGCTAATCCCACAAGAACTAAAAAGGGAAAAATCCTATATTCACACATAATTAATTACTTTTGAAAATAATATCAAATACTCTTCTCTTTTAAGTTTCTCATAATATATCAAGAGGCATAATTTTCGTTACACGTATCGTTTCATGTTTATCGACAAATTTTTATGTAGCTTTGAACAAGCGCAGTTTTTATTTGGTTTAGAATTGTTTATCGCGTTTCAAATTGTTCTTTACACACAACCGATCATTTTACAATCATTTAACCCTTTAAACTTTAATAATATAAACGTATGTATGTATGTATGTATGCATGCATGTATGTATGTATGCATGTATGTATGTATGTATGTATGTATGTATCTATCTATCTATCTATCTATCCATTTATTTATCTATCAAAAACATACGCGTCTATATCTGTGTGCATGTGTGTATTAAGGCAATCATGAAGTTGTTCCCTCAGCCTCCCATTTAATCTATCATGTTATTAAGAACGAAATCTCTGATTTTGAACTGAATGTTTATTTTACTTTATATCAACAAAAAGCAAGGCAGTTAATCAAACTGCACCTAAGTTACGAACACAGTTTTGACATTTTCTCGGTAGCTTATTTATGACGACAGCGATAAATTCTGTTGAGCAAGAGGTAATGAAATCAGGAAAGGCTATTTTTATATCTTCTTTAGATTTGACGTTTTTCCTAGCAAAACTTGCCTAATGTCTGGAAAAGGTAAGAGTCAGCTGGTGAAAGATGTGTAGAATATGGCGGATGACAATACTTCTAATTTAATTTCCTGTAACTTGAGTAGTGTTCTTTGTGGAACATGTGGTGGAGCATTGTCTTGCAAGAGAATTAGCCTGTATCCCTCTTGACCAATCTCGGTTGTTTAATTGCAAGTTCATTCATCATTTCATCCAACTGGTTGATACATTCGCTGTAATTGACTTACCGGGTCTCATGAAGCTGATATCGACCACACCAGCGCGCGCTGGATCATTAAACAGACACCATTAGCTTTCTTTGGTGAATATTCTTTTTGGATTGTGTTTTGGCACTTCGTCTCTATCCAACCACCGTACAGAACGCTTGCTATTGTTGAAAAGAATCCATTTGTCATAACACCTTAACAATACAATGCAAAAATGGTTCGATTTTATGCCGTCTCAGCAAAGAACAGCAAGTATCAAGACGATGTGTCGTTTGATGCTCATTCAGTTCGTTATCTACCGACTTATCCAGCTTCTTTATATTGCCGATTTGTTGCAGATGGTCCAGTAGAGATGGAATCGAAATATGAAACCTTGCTGCTAACTCACGCGTAGTTGAGATGTATCCGCTTCCACTACTGTTTCCAGCTCATTATTCTTTTCCTCAGTCTCAGGTCTATCACAGGGCTGATTTTCAAGAGTAAAGTCAACAGATTGGAACTTTTCAAACCCTCAACAAACAGTGCGCTCATTCGCCTCCTCTTAACTAAACACCTCATTGATGTTTCGAGCTGTCTGAGATCTATTGGTTACACGACGGAACACACATTCTTAAACAACACGAAATTTTCATCTATCCATGGGTTCACAAAAAATTGATTTACTAGAAAGAACTCACAATATAATCAGACACCATGAATTGCATTTCGAAAAGTGATGATGTAACTCTTCTATGTTGTAAACAAAGAATTGTCAGAATGAAACATTAGAGTTAACGACTGTCAAGCCTGGTGTATAACAAAATCAGACATTTCATTCTTAATGACATGATACTCAATTTTTTTAGTCAGTACTCTTGAACTAAATTTAGCACTGGGCCCTTCCAATTCGGCATTCTTCCTAACACTTTGCTCATTAATGTACTAGTTACTCTTAGATCTAGCTGCTTCTCACTCACTACTCCTTCCAACACTCACTCTAACCATACTACACCTCCATTATGAATAACTGGCTTATCCCAAATATTACTCCAGAACATTCCAGCTTCTTCTGCAAGCACTTCGTTCTCCACTATTTATTTGCTTATAAGATCTCTCTGGTCTGTCTCAAATAGTCTAATTTGTGATATTATATCAAGATAAACAGTGCATAACCTTGCAGGTGGAGACAAGGTAGAATTTTCTTCAGGTCGAGTAGCCCATCACGCTCCAAAGATCACTGAATAATGGTTGTTTAAGGATGTTGAACGAAACACCCATGTTTCCAAAAGTGAATTATCCTAACCCCACAAAAATCCGTTCAACATATAGCTATAACGCTCCCCAACTACTTCTGTTTTTGATCAGAGATGCAAATATCGTCAGCCACTAAGGGACATGCTCAACTGGTTAAGGTCAAACAACTGACAAGCAAATTTGTAGTATTAAGTACAATATTTACTGAAGCCCATCATTTATACGACAAAACAATATACATGATAAAACTTACAATCAGTTAAGATGAGAAACCACGAGAACCAATGCCTGGTACTACATCAGGGCATTTATTATTATTGTTATTATTATTATTATTATTATTATTATTATTATTTACTGGGACGTAAACACACCAGCATCGGTTGTCAAGCGATGTTGGTGGGACAAACACAGACGCACACACA
>NC_068983.1:34686961-34689093 GCF_001194135.2 Octopus bimaculoides | reverse complement strand
ATATATATATATATATATATATATATATATATATATATATATATATACAGAGAGAGAGAGAGAGAGAGAGAGAAAAAGAGATTGATAGATAGATAGATAGACAGACAGATAGGCAGACAGACAGACAGATAGATAGATAGATAGAGATATAGATAGATATGCGTGCGTGCGTATGTGTGTTTTCAGATATATATCCGTATATATTTATATATATATGTGTTTATACACTTATATACTTATCTATGTATATATGCATATATAACGAGGAAGGGGGAGAGAGAGGGAGAGAGAGGGAGAGAAATGGCGGGAGAGGGAGCAAAATGAAAACAGTATTGATTGTGTGGTAGACCAAATTCATAAGTATAACATTTGATGTGGACAGGTCTCTATTTTTATTATGAACATGTTTTTGGTCTGTTGCCTTTCTTGCAAATTATGTTTCCCCGTGAATTGTTATAAAAGGAATTTATTGCTTTATTTATAACATCACGGACGTTACAACAATACCATATGGCTGTAAAAATAAACTTCGTGATATAAATTTTGCAAAATGAAGTCTGTAAAATACTAATATAGTTTGTGAAGCGTATGAATTATGTATGTGTATGTGCATGTAATAGCGTATGTATCTTTATGCTTGTACATATATAAGCGTGTACGTATTTGCGTATATGTATGTATATTATGGATGTATATATATATATGAGCGAATGCATATAAAAATGCATATTTGTATGTACATACACAGAAACAAATATATATATATATGTGTGTGTGTGTGTGTGCGTGTGTGTGTGTGTGTGTGTGTGTGTGTGTGTTTACAGATATAGTTATAGATAGATAGATAGATAGATAGATAGATAGATAGATAGATAGATAGACAGAGAGAGAGAGAGAGAGAGAGAGAGAGAGAGACAGACATATAGATAGATAGACAGATAGATAGATAGATAGATAGATAGATAGATAGATAAATAGATATATAGATACACATATGACTATGTATCCAAATAGCTCTTCTCACATCTACACAAATGTATTTATGCACGAATTCATACACACACGTTTGTGAACTGATATACATATCAATGCGTATTCCCACAACTTGAAAATACGAACACACACATTTCTCTCTCTCCTTCTCCTTTTCTTTCACCTGCTCTCTTGTTATCACCTCTGCAGACAAGCATACATGTTAATTCAATCTTCCATGACATCCTGTTACATAATACACTGGCATGGTTTTCGGAGAATTATCCGTATGTAAATTGCAAGAATTTATTAAACTGCAATTCAATACTAACATCACTGCATATATTGCACACATCAGTCAATATTTTAATAAACACATAAATCAATAAGATCAAATTAAAAAAAAATATACAGGTATCATAATTCCGGTACTTTATTAATTTAACATTTTCTCTTTCGTTATATTATTTTCAATAAAAAGCGCCAGATGCCAGAATCGATGAGAGCTGGACTAAATATATGCGCTGTTGTATTTAGCTATATATTTTTATGAGACCAACTTCATTTTTCTTACTTCCGGACACGATACACTAAGTATTAGTTATTTATGTTGCTCTGGTAAAAGTTCGATACTGCAACTTCAGTTGAAGTGGCAAAATGCCTTGAAATTGAATTGACTTGAGATTCGAAATTACTCGTGAGAACTTGACCATGAGAATAGGACCACTGCCAAGTTTAGTTTTAACACTTTACATGCCATTCATAATATATTCTGCCTTACAAATTTTCAGGCGTTGATAACTTACGTTCCAGTGAAAATACTTTGTAGAATATTGTAGAGTTCTGTTGAGATATCAGTTTTGATGATAGATCCACTTCAATGAAAGGGCTATTGCCTCTCTAACGAAACGTTGATTTTATCGGCACTGGGAAGAATAAATTAATATTGGTTATAGAAGATTCTTTGAGTGCTGGGAATTGTTCTCAAATGAAATCTGCGAAAGCCTTTTGATTTCAACTATGAATTTTTCCGACGTAAGTTAGTCACGTCCAGATGAAAGCTGTTCAATTTTCCCCGATCCCGTTCATTGAAGGACCGCAAGATGATCGAGTTTGTAGTGTGTCGAGAATAAGATGGTACGCTTTGCATCATATACACC
>NC_068983.1:34675548-34686252 GCF_001194135.2 Octopus bimaculoides | reverse complement strand
AAAAAAAAGAGATATATTGAAGAGACTGAGTGAAATAGTGCATGCTGAGGATCAAAAAATATGCCAATTGAAATGCTGAGAAGAAAAACAGAATCGTAAAAACTACACCTAACACTCATAAAGCACTAAATTTCTCGACTCGACGCTCACCTAAAATGTATAATCAATATTGATATTTTATGCAGACCTATTGTATTAAATAATCCTCTAGAAGAAAATATAGCGTCAATGGTGTACTAATAAAATTATGTCTCCTAAAGATCGATCACATTCGATGATATATTTGAAAAAAAAAATAAAGAAAAAACAAAATAGTTTTCACACTATGCATTAAGTAGAGTGATGAATTTCATAAGTAAACATCATTGCAGTCGTAAATTCATGGATGATCGATGGTTAAACAAATTAGTGAGGTTATATCATTATGTAACATGTTTTCGCCTTTCTTAATAATATATTTAGGCATTCGATTTTATTAGTCAGTACACAGTTGCCCCATAGATAACAATGAAAATTTACTGTATAGACATCGAAAAGTCGATGGACATACGATTGAGAGCGGAGAAAATTGTACTTGCTTTAATGACTTATAAAAGTTTACATACCATGTTCAAATCTTGCCACAGTCAAGCATGACATTCCTCCTTCCGGGGTCGTTAAAATGAAGTATCAATAAAGTATTTGGATGGATAACTTCGAGTAACCCTATAATTAAAATTGCAGTCCTTGTGCCTTGTTCGAAAATTACCTATTTTAATTATTAGTGTTATTTACTTTTAAGCTGCATATTTGTTACAATCGCATGCCGACACACTCAGTGACCTGGGCGAGTGTAGAATGAGAGATGTTTCAATATTACTGAAAGCTTGGAGAGTGTAAGTGGCAGAGGTAGTAGCGAAATATTTACATGTAATACAACAGAGAGATTTAAATTGACAAGTTCTTTCTAAGGATGTGGGCAGTACACGTTAGCAACATATTTTCGATTTCTTTGAGACATGATTCTCCTGGGATGTGGTCTAGATGTTTCAGACCTCCCCTCTTATCATACCTAGAGCGTCTACAATAAGAGGAACAGTTATAGATGCCACATTGTTTTTGTATTTCAATTTCCAGTTTCTTATATTTAATTAATTTGTCAAACGTATAATTATTATTATCATTATTATTATTATAATTATAATTATTATTATTATTATTATTATTATTATTATTATTATTATTATTATTATTATAATTATTATTTATTGTCTTTGCACAACTTCTAACGCTAGCGATGTACTTCGGTGCCAGCGGTTCACTACCAACCCTTATTTTTCAAGCACCATCCGGGGTATTCGAGCAGTTCCATGCAGTGCTGTTTCTGCAAAGGACCCACCCTTACTGCAGCCCCTATTTGTTACATTTACTTTTCAAGATTTGTACACACTGTTCCCAGGGCTCCGACGATTATTGTTACTACTGCCACATTTTCCATCGACCAAAACTAATTAACATAACATACTAACATGTCACGTCTATCGACTTTTCTTTCTCCCTTATCGCATACCTTGTTGTCATCTAGGCATACTCTATCTATGATCGAGCATCGTTCAATTTTTTCTCAATTAACACTGGTTTCTTGTTCTCTATCTCATGGTCGCGCTGAATCGTAAAATAGTAAAATGGACAGCTTTTTCTCTTGGCAGTTTTAAAAAATATTGGCCACTTTACTCGTTACCTGGGATCTGTTTTACCCACCTAATGATTTGGACGAAACTAGACCCGAGTGCTTAAACGAACCCATCCGTGCAGCGCTCTACAATGTTGTTACACGGGATGGGCTTACATCTTCAGCTGCCAAGCTAATAAACTGCTGGCTTACTGTTTTAACCTGTTTGACTTTTTCTGCTGTCACAACTTCGTACTCATTTAGAACAGTTCTGGTAGCATCGATATGGTTAGTGTCTCCTAATGACTTGAATCTCGGTGTGCTTTTATATAAATTCTCTTATTCCCTGTATTCATAGTTAATATAATCTTTCTATATTCGATTGTAAGTTGTGTGATTTCAATGTTTTCACAAATATTTCTCATTTCTTTTCTTTCTATTGAGTATCGCTTGCTCACTGAGTCTTCACTTAATACTATTATATCAAACTTCTAACTCTGCTAGCTATAGTATTAGTTCTGTTTTGCGTCGTTATGTAATGCGTCAGTATTATTCTATTTAATTATTTTCTTTCATTTGTGGATATTGCCTACACTGTCTAATTCATTATTTGAAAGTCTGTGTTTATTGTAATTCTCTCGTCTCTCTTCTGCTTATTGTTTTTCAACAAACATGATATTGTTCTTAATTAATTTTTACTCTCCAAGGTTGCCTTTCAGCATTATTCTAATCCGGGTGTATCATCATCATCATCATCATCATCATCATCATCATCATCATCATCCTCATCATGCTCATCCACATCATCATCATCATCATCATTGTCACCATTACTATTATTATTGGTTTCTGTTTTAGAAACCGATACTCGAGAACGACCGTTGTGTGTTGCTTTTTGTGCCTATTTAGAAACTTTCATTGATATTCTATGGGGAATAATTTTGTTATGAACGGAATCAAGATGCCTGAGGACTATTTCTCTTATTTTTCCCCTTCCCTTTTCGGCTGGAATAAAATGCAAATATGCAATTTTGAATTTTTTTAAGTAAAAAATAATTTATAAGGAGATAACGTCTTCACCACAGATTAAAAAATATGTTGGTGTTTGTCACAGCTAAAGGAAACTGGCAATAAAAATTTAAAAAAACGTCACCTTTAACTCTTTTAAGAAAAACGATTTTCATCTTTGACAGCCCCAAGTTGAAACAGTAACATTACAAATAATATGTAACCTGTGGCAGTTTCAAAACCATTAAGGTTAAGAACAAGAAAGCCTACAATTACTGATACTTCTACAAGTGTGACCTAAACTACAACTACTACTACTACTACTACTACTACTACTACTACTACTACTACTACTACTACTACTACTACTAATACTAATACTCCTGCTCCTCCCCCTACTACTACTATATGACAAATCGAAAGGACCACATCAATGAAACAATAATACAACAATACAACAAATGAACTAGCCTACGATAAACATAATATAAAAATACGCAATCTGAAAACACACTTGATTGTGTTCAACAAACGAACTTTCGAATCTTCGACAAAGATCAACAACATCCCGCCACAACCACCAACAGCAGTAACACAGCCGATGGAGCAGCAGATAGCATCAAATGCCACAATACTAAATCGCAATAATGATCCTTAGTCAAACACCATCACCGCTGCCACATGGAGTCGAAATTAGCAGCAGCAGAAGCAACAATGTCGACAGGAGCAAAATCTTCGACCAGGTTGTTGTAACGACGCACCGTCTGCCCATGTAGAAAATACCAATATCAAACTGGAGGAGAAGAGGGGATAATTTGCACAGACGTGAAAACTTGTAGGTAAAAAGTTACAGTTCATACTGGGCGCGTCCTCTGAAATCACAAGATCTTACAATATGGCTTTCAGGCATACTAGTATAAAGTAGTGAATGTGAGTAAAATTCGCTCATCAATAGATCGAATGGCGTCTCCAATTCGTCTAAGAGTACGAAATCTATATGGTCGGTTTGCGTATAATTTCTATTTGTCAAATTCCACACAATGTAATGAACACATAACTTTTGTCTATATCAGAACACTCTTAGCTTAGGTTTGGCGCAGTATGTTTGACGTTACAAGTCATGCAACCATAATTTTGCCTTTTTCAACATATATGTAGGTATACATCGCAATCCATGCGGTTAAGCACAGAAAATATAGTGGGAAAGGATTAGCTTTGGCACTTAATAATTGTGATGTTTGAGTTTTAAGCACAATAGTCCTCTTTAGTCCAGCACTTGTGTTTATCTCAACTTGCTCCATGTGTCATATGATTTAATGTATCACGATGTTCTGTGATTCTCGCTTGAAAATTTGAGTGATGTTTTCAAAACAATTTTGTCTCGGTGGAACAAGCACATAATTTTCGCAGTCAGAGGACTTCATTCGATGTACTTTAATAACGCTTTCGCAGTTCACGTAGATAATTCTATGCAGATAATACGGGAGATTTGCAAGTATCGATGGAAACAGTGAGTCACTATATAACTGCAATCTCATTGTTTTAAAGGGTGTGGTGAATATATTGTCGTCTAAATTACACAATAATGAAAATAACACTGACATCTCATTTTAACAGATATATTTACCGAAACTACATAAAAGTATCTTGAAATACTAAAGAGTAAATTTATTCAATAAATTGTCATTGCCTTCAACTCATCCCTCCAGACGACTTCTCCAGACGGAATCTCCTGCAACTCTTCTGGACGGTCTACTTCCTTAAGTTAGTGAATGCCGCCATAATCCTTGCTCTCAGTTCATTTTTGATGTTGCAAGGAGTTTCGGTGCTCTCTCGCTCAACTGCGCCTCACACATAATAATCAAGGTTGAGTCTGGGGAGTTAAGTGGCTAGATGTTAGGGGTGATATGGTCGCAGAAATTGACTGACAGGCCTGGCTGGATTCTCCTGTTTGTGTGATATGGTGCAGAGTTCTATTGCCAGATGTTGGGTCTTCCTGCAGCCGCTCTCTTGACCCAGGGAAGCACCACCTCTTTCAGGCACTTGATTTAGGATTCCGTGTTGAGTCTGAGGCCATGTGGGGAGATGAATGGTGGCATAACGTCACCATCACTACTGACAACTCCAAACACTATGATGTTAACTGGATGTTTGATTTTTATCACTCTCGGTACATGCAATGTCCTCAGATTGACACCCAAGCACTCAGAAATCGTACTATAGATACGTGCGCGAATGCCAATCAGTATAGCATGTTGCTTCTTAAATTTCTGACCGAGTGACTTGCGTCATGGTGCTATTTTTCTCACGGACGATGTCCAACTGAACCTACTATACTCTGTAGTCGACAAAACCAAAAGCAAGCAATTTCCATGCACAAAATAAAAAGAAATATAAAATAGTGACCCATCACACCCTGTATTTAGAGAACTGAACAACAATTATAGTCTGGGTTTCATTTAGAAAGTCAAGCTATACAAATCCTTTCATTACCGAACAAACGAGACAGCGAAATCAAAGAGGAAAACTGCATAGATATTACAATTTCCTCAAAATAACAACCATATCTTCGTTGTAGGTCAAACCTCGCTGCCTCCTTATTCCTTTACAGGTAGTTGCAATCGAGATGCGTTTCATTGCGTTTTACCCAAATTCTCAGATTCTATTTAATTTTAGTTCATCTTCAGTTTCATGCTGTGTGTCTTTGTTAATAATACTAATGTAGTTGGGTGGTCTTCCATTTCTATTACAGTGGGAGAGTTACCAAGATATAACATATACAATCACTCGGTGTTCAATAATATAATAGCAGCTAGCACAATTTCTCCGGTGTCATGCAAGTGCAATACGCATACATGGAATATGTCAATACATTTCGTTGGTTTTGTGATCGCGCTATGGGATTCTTTAAGCACCCACCAGGAACCAAGCGTATGTACCATGAAGGTGAAGTTAAAGCTTTTTCTTCATAGCGCAGGTTTTGGTTCCATAGAAAAGAATGCATTCAACGCACGGCCGGAATTACGTCAACTTTGTTGATGTTTAAATACTTGACTGCCTGATGATTTTGAAGATGTACGGAGGACCACTAGGCATGTCATTTGCATATCACAATGTCTTTCTAACATAAGAAACGACGTACGTAATTCACCATGTTCTCATCTTCATTGATGATCCGGTGCTGAACTTGCTTTACATCGAGAAACAGATGGACATTGGTGCAATACTCCTAAGGGAAAATGAGTCTACGGTGGAGGAAAGAACACCAGGAAAGTGAAAGCCAAACCCGATACCCCCTCTGCAGATCTCTTGATCGCTTGAGAGGTTATCTTGACTGGGGAAAAGACTATACTGAAAAATGTAGTCCCCGACGATCAGAAATAATAATCAGCCAGTTTGTGCTCTGCACAAATTTTGATACATTTTTACAACTGTTGATAATGACCTCGAAGTGACACCTGGGACATTGTAGTATCCAGTATATGTAACATAGTCTCTCTCTGTTGAAGAATACATTCCATACGGTTGTCTTTGATACATTATTCATCGAAATAAGAGGAAGGCCGAACAAGACTAGAACAACATTTATTATAGATTCGCACATTCAATGTTGATCTGGCACAAAGTCTTAATCGTAGTATCACCACAATTAACAAAGAAAATACCAAAAACATACCTAAAGTCTACAAAAACTTCAATGACGACGACGACGACAACAACAACAACATCAAAGATACCGATAACAACATCTACGACGAAAAGAAAAAAGAGTGAAATAAAAACATCAACACCACAAGTAAAGATTACATAATTGTTTATCGCACTTGCATGAGATAAACTATTATTGGTTTAACACAAGAAAAAAAAAGTAAAAACGAACAATGGATGGTATAGTTATCTTGTTAAGGGAACGCAAGATTCAATAAAACACGGACGGCTTGTAAATACAGAATATAGTTCGTACAAAATTTTACTGTGATCATTATTGTGAGCAGTTAAACAATATAATGTTTATACAGTGTGTAGTAACATGCACAATAATACACAGGCGCACTAAAACGAAATGAAGTGATAAAGAATGAATTAGATTGCATGGTTGAAGTCAATTAGGATCACTAAAAAATGGTAAGGAATGTAGAGGTTGTGGAGACTAAACAACTGAAAACCAAGCACAAAATTTCTGGAGAGCGTAGGAATAGGAAAATGTAGTGGACACTGATATGGCATGAAGGTAGCTGATGATGCATATGATGATGTATAGGATAAAGGTACGAGTAACACATAGAATATAAAGTCTTTGTATTGGATACTATTTGCCTGACTTCTGCTACCATCGTCTTCAGCCAATTTTACCTGACGCTCCCACCATCCACTCACTAAGGTAATTACATCGTGTCTGGACTGTATGCATCTCTATTGAAACAGCGCATAGCATAAATATTGAAACAGTACATAAATATATATTCGCACGCACACGCACGCGCACACACACGCGCACACGCACGCGCACACACATACACGCACACACACACACACGCACATAAATTGTATTATAGATATATGTCTACTATATCTCTGTGTATATACATTATATATTATATAATGTGCATTTTTGATTAGTTTACTTTCTTCATTCATCAGTTTTATTGACCAGCTAAATTGAACTTGTGGTTATCGATTTTGTAGCGTTTCTCTTTATTTCTTTGAATGTGGTCGTGTATATATTCTGCGGAATATGGCTTAATTTAGCAAATATTTTGTGTTCATAATTGAGGAGTCTTCATTTTCCAATGCTGCTAAAATAATACTGATGCAATGTAATAAATTTAATGCATTATATAATACTTGGGCAATTATCTGCTGGGAAGGCGAAGATGAAACAGTTTTACTATAATGCTATAAAGCGTGTTCGTTCAAACCAATGGAACCTGTTTACAAATTTTTTTATAAATATACTTCGGATATTCATGGATTTCCAGGTGTTTCTTCATTAATACAATCGGTTCACTCAATCATAAAAGATTACATCCCGGTATATAATCCACTAACATCAGGTAAACTATTTCAGACATGTAAGATTTTAAACATAAACCCGAAATTAGAAAAACATTAGGTGGACTAGCGGCTTAATTAAGTTTTTTATTCGAATATATTAGAGAAATGGAAGGTATGGCTTAAAGCAAGCAAATAAGAAAGAAAGAGATCAAAAATATACAATCTAAATTAGTTTAGAGCTTAAAAATGATAGCAAATAACATAAACAAAGCGACTGACATGGCGTTGCAATTCTTTGTAATTAAAAAGTCATCAAATCCATAGCAGACTTCTTCTTAGTATAAGAAGACATGTTAAGGAATACACCGACCAACGACATAGAACATCACACAGTCATGACCCTTCATCATTTCTTATCCACACTACATACTACAACACTACAATTCATATCGATACTACAATAGACACACACACGCATACACACATAAGTATATACATACACACACACAAACGCACACACGCGCACACACACAAACACGCACGCACACACACACGCACACACACACACGCACTCTCTCTCTCACACACACACACACACACATTTATTTATTTATATATAGAGAGTGATAACTTGCATATTAATTCAATTTAAAACCAAGTGGCCTAGCATATAAAAATCTTAATATTCAGAAAAATTGTATTCCATGTGTATAAGAAGGGATGACCACTAAGTGGACATCCTATATGCTAAAAAGAGGTCATCAACGACCCAACCACAGAGAAAAATAATGTTCTCCAGAAAAAAATTCGCAAAACACCAGAACATAAGCCGGCAAGACAAAATGAGAAGTATACAGAATAAAGAATTAATTGTGTACCGGTTTCGAACGTTAACATTTTACTTACGTAACAACATTCGTGTTCTCATCAGCACAATCGCTCTAGAATCAATATAATTTGCAGAACTATACACGAATTGTCTTCATAAAATAAGACTTGTGTACAGTTCTACCGATCACATTGGGGTTATTTTTCAAAATGTCTCAGCTCTAGCGCGCCAAATTCCGGCAACAATTCTGCAGAGAATAATTCACTGCAGTATATATTGCGGGCTGGAGAACATAATTATTTTAATTATTATTTATATATAGAGGGTGATAAATTGAATATTAATTTAATTTAAAACCAAGTGGCCTAGCATATACAAAATCTGAAAATTCAGAAAAAATTATATTCCATGTGTATAAGAAGGGATGACCACTAAGTGGACATTCTATATGCTAGAAAGAGGTCATCAATGACCAAGCCACAGAGAAAAATAATGTTCTCCAGGAAAAAAATTCGCAAAACACCAGAACATAAGCGGGCAAGACAAAATATGAATGGAATACAATTTTTCTGAATTTTCTCTCCATTAACACATTATCTGGAATGATTATGCAGTGGTACTTTGGTGGTATGAAAGCAACAACAAAATAACAAATAAATTGTAATTTAGATGTTTAATTCCAAACCAGCGTCAAGTGAGTTCATGTGTGTGTGTGTGTGTGTGTGTGTGTGTGTGTGTGTGTGCGTGCGTGCGTAACAAAAAACGTATTTACAAACAGAAAATAAATTATCGTCTACATACCTTTTCAAATCACTCCTTGCCTCTAATGAAGTTCCATACACACATTCCTACTCACACACCGACAAACACACATATACAATCAGCATGAGTGATATACTTGTATAGCGAAGGAGAGAGAGTGTGGTAAAAATGTATTGAAAGGCAGTAAGTCTACCATGTTGTCACAGATCTAGAAAATTTAGAACTAATCGAAAATTAGTATATTGATGTACTTTTTCCACGTTGAATCTGTGTTTGATTCGATTATTACAGAAAAAAGTTTAGGAAAATATTACACTTTGATCATTTTTACCCTAGCAGAAAACAGGATCTTTGCGTAATAGCTGTAATATAGGAAGAGAAAATATTCAGGCTCTGCATCAGAACTAAGTTAAAGTCGCACTTAACTCAGGTGTATCCCTATCCACCCATACAGAAACAGTATGAGAGGGTGGTTCATGTGAGTATGTGAACAACCATGTTTGAAAGCGAAGTTGCATGATGCATGTTCGTTCACACAAACACGCAGAATTAGAGCTACAATCACCAATGCAGATATCTCCACAGGAAGGTATACACACATAACAACACAATACTCAGAGGAGAGAATGAGGGTGCTTCTATATGCTGGTTTGTCCAACTAGAAATAAAAGCGAATTATGTTTTAAATAAAAAATTACTGTCTGAAAGTCTTAAAAACACTAAGTCGCATTTGATGATGTAGTCTTAGATACATGATATCTTAAAAGGAAAGTGATGTCAAGTGATAGGTTTGCTTGATCAGGACGGATAGAGGACTGAACAATGACAATAATCAATAACGACAAAAGCACAGATACAGAAATACGCATGGACTAACCAAAAACAAAAAAACAAAAAAAAACAAGAAAATTACCTGATATTGAAGACATTTTGATTAATCGTTTAAGAAAATGATTAGTAGTGAAAAAGTATTGCTTTACGATGGGGCATTATCAAAGTTCAATTACCCATGTATATATAAAGATGTCGATGTCTGATCGATGTCTGAGGAAGATTTGACTGCTGATTTTAAGTGCGTAGACAAACTTACTTTCTAAGTAATGATGTATATATAAGTTCATGGTAGAATGGAGTATTGGTCATGGTTGGAAACATATTGCCATTAGCGTTATTATATTTCTTCCTTGCTTGATCCGGTTTATGGTTTTCTTAAGGAGTGCTACATTAAATATACATACACACACATGTTTGCACGTAAGAAATTCTTGTAAGCAGATTAAGTGAACAATTTTAGAATTACGCTCGATTATACATGTATACATACGATCATAAATATTACACACACACATACATACATATTTGCATACTTACATATATATGTATGAATATATATACGTATATATATGTATGTATGTATGTATATATATATATATATATATATATATATATATATATATAT
>NC_068983.1:34672832-34675267 GCF_001194135.2 Octopus bimaculoides | reverse complement strand
TGCAAACCCTCTGGCACACACCACATTCAAACGTGTGCACAGACATATAATCAGAATAGCTGGGTGAGGTTTGTTTTCCATGGGTTCGCAGGTGAGATTTGAGGCCAGCCAAGGACAGACATGGTCTGTCACAGACTGTGCACACAAAAAGGTCCTTGTCATTCACCTTCTCAGTCTTCACCTTTTTCCTTAAATGTCTCTTGAGCCCTGCTTGCATCATCCTGGCCTCTTCAAATGCTTTCACTCCACTCCACACCCTTGTTCGCCATCCAACTCGATCTGAAGCGAGGACTTCTATATCTTTTGGAGCCATTCCAATTGACTTCATAGCAGTCCTTATGCCATCCTTAAACCTTTTTACATACACATACACATATGTATATAGGTAAATCGAAAATTAAAATGGCAAAAGTCAAAAGAACGTACACACGGAATACACTATCTTCAGGCGCAGTATGCAAGATGCGAAAGAAAGAAAAAAAAATGGGTGTAGAGCGTTTTGAGCACCTTGTCGGAAAGAGGAGAGGAACGATCTGGAGGGAAGGATAAAAGTACAAGTCCCTATGTGGTTATATGGCCGAGGGTCTTCCTTTTGTTAATAGATTTTTATATCGTGACCTATGCCTGCAAGAAATTATTCGGGCTTGGATGCACATGTTTGGTCATACTGAAAAAGCAAAGAAAACGCAAGGATTTCTGTGAGAAAACACGAGAAGAAACTACAAGAAAGTTGATGCAAAAGAATACAAAATGAAAATAAAACTCCGAAAAAGAAGACTGAAAGAAATTAAGAGCTGCATTCCTTTCGACCGTTGAAATCATAATTAATGTAGCTGATGAAGAATAATTCAATTGGGAGAAGGCCAGAGTTTGTGAGACAACAGCTCAAGTCGGAGAGGACGGTGTCTCCCGTTTGACAACTAAAATTTGTCCATATGTTTTCATTTGCTAAAAGTATCGAATCTTAAATTAAGTAGTGTGGAGAAATTCTTGGATATGAAAAGGATATGAGAACTTTTAGCTCCACGTAGCTTGCATCGTTTTGATCTATTCATATATGGGTCCGATTTCTTCACCATGCCACGCTTGATTGTATATGGTGTATCGTTGGTCTTCAAATTCCATATATGACTAACCAACTTTGTCTCCGAAAGAAAATGAGTGTTTTACTTTTCTTTTCTTTAAACTGCCCTCGCATCAGCTTACATAATTTTCTTCTTCATTACCTTAATTTGATGCACTGTTGTGCCTTCAGGTTCATACACATCTGCGTTTATCAAACACATCTGATAGGGTGATGAAGCTTCATGGTTTCGACTGTAAAAAGTTGGGGACAAGGAAGGAGACGCAATTCTTCATTTTCTTCTCTACTTTATCCGCTTTTTATTCACCTTTTTTTTCTTTCGTTCTATCTTTTGCATACTCGCGTCTCCTCAAAATGATAAGTGTCCTGTTTTTCAAATAACACACAGGCCGTGTGTATTTAAGACCTAGCAATCTGTCTATGGAAATGTGTGCGTGTATTTGCGCGCGCGCGCGCCTGTGTGTGTATGTGCTTGTGTGTGTGCGTATGTGTGTGTATTTATATACAGCATATTACCCATATCTGCTAACCATGAACGCAATCTTCTAACTTTCTATGATGCATGGCAACGACAGTGTAACTTAACTATTCTAGCCGTAGGAATAATTTTCTTGAATTTCATATGAAATGCTCATCACAATGAGAATATGTGCATACTTCGAAAAACGATTAACATAGATGGAACATTTCAATAATACCTGCGAATAAATCAACAGATTTGATATTGTTCTATGAATTATGAAACGTGTCATCTTGCAGAGGATAGCTTCTCAATTGATACGAAAATAGCTTCAAATTAGTAAATGAAATGAACTACTACTATAAGATACATATAATTACTTTATCTAAGCTATAGGTTCTCATTTGTTCTCAAATACGTAAATGCCTAGTTTATGTGACAACAGATTAGCATGGATGCAGGAAATGCAGGAGTTTAAGAAGGAAGTGCAAAACAACGTTACTTCCTCCAGATCCAGTTCAGTCATGTCAGAGTAAATATTTGTAAACATTTCAACGATTTTTCTATTGCAACTCCTGGAATGAATGTAGACATACAATTGCATATGGTCATATTTCACATAAACGATGTAACTACTCAATGTTACGTACCAATAAAGGTGAATTATGAACAGATATAATACATTTGTACATAGGAAATCCTCGACATATCCATAAATTTCTGGAGTTCTCTCGACACAAGTTTAACATGTCACGTTTTTGTCATTGGCTTGAGTTGCACGAAAATATAAATAATTCTCAGATATTTAAACCCACAAAGTAGAGAAACAAGCTTTCAAAAATAACTGTTTCTCTCCATATATATATATATATATATATATATATATATACA
>NC_068983.1:34669312-34672729 GCF_001194135.2 Octopus bimaculoides | reverse complement strand
ATATATATATATATATATATATATATATATGGAAAAAAGACAAAGTAGAAAATGCTAAAATACTTTTATAAAGAACATTACAGAACCAGTTTCGATCCTTGAGATCTTTTCAACAGTAAATATGAATAATAGATTTTTGAAAAATTATTGAAAAATTGAATTTTGGTAAATTTAAAAGAAGTCTTTTTAAAGACATATTTGTATAGTATTCAAGTAACAGCGGCATTTTTCTTGCTTCTGCCTGTCTCTGTCTCACTTGTTAACTCTTGTGGGTTCGAACCCACAAGAGTTAACAAGTGCCTTACTGGTTATAGGTGAGGCGGCAAAGAAATCTACAGGTTCGTTCACTTGTCTGTTCCAATAGGGTGGTAAAGATATGTTTGAACTGGTCGTTCACTACCTCACTGATCCTGGTTTGACTATCTGTAAGGGAGCCATCCTTTTGGAAGAGGGGTCCTATCCTGCAGCGTACCGAGGCTGTTTCTTTGGCATCATGAAAGAAAGCCTCTGGGTTTGACTTAATGATTTTTATAACCCAGGCTTCAATGTCTGCTCTCCCCTTCACATAGGATTATTGCAGGCTTTTTTCAATCTCTTTCGATGTTGGTTTTAGGCGGGATCTTCCACTACTTTTGGAATGTTGGTTGAAGCGATTTTCAACCTTCGTCCATCGTTTCATGAGGATCTTGCTTTCCCTTGGAATCTTGTTCCCTTTTGTGTTTACCTTGTGCTCTGGGACATATTTCTGGCATATGGCTTGCACAACAGACATGAAAAATTCTACTTTCATGCAAATGTCTAGTGTGGAGAGACATTTCGGCCAGTCCTGTCTGAGGATCTCTTTTTGGATCGATTTCCAGTCTGCTTTGTGGAAGTTCAGATTGGATAGATTTCGGGTGCTTCCTTTAGGCTGTATATCGTGGCTACTTTTGGTCCATACATATGTTGTAATCCGAAACTAATGTCGGCGTCACTTTCACGTCATGAATGATGTCCATATTGTTCGTGAAGCTGAGATCCAGAATGTTATTCGCCCAAGTTGGTCTGAGTACAGCTTGCTCCATGAATAGGGCATTGCTGAGTTTGAGCAGGGACACCACCTGTGCTTGTTTGCAATGGGTAATTCCTCAGAGCATGAGGCCTTCGAGCCATTTGACATTGGTGAAGTTGAAATCACCTATAAGAAATACGCTCATATGGTGATCCATTTTCATGAGGATTTCTTTAATTCTCATGAGGCAATCTTCAAACTTTCCTATGTGGTTTGGAGCAATCGGTGGGCGATATGTATTGCATATGGCTATATTGTGTTGTCTTATGTATACAATTAAAGTGTCACATACTGAATTTGAGTATGACAATAACACCTGGGGTGTGAGGTATTCAGGGATGTACACAGCATGGCTCCTTTCCCTTCTGTCTGTTCGCAGTATGGTATATTTTGGTACGTGTATTATGCATCCTCTAAATCAGGGCTCATATGAGTTTCCACGAATGCTATGCATAGGGGTTGATTGTATGCAGCAACGTCTTTCGGGAAAAAAAAATTGCTTTGGTTGTTGTGATGTAACAGGCCCCCAATATTTAGCAAAAATATTGGCGTGACGATTGTGCAGGCATTAGGGGTGGAAATCCCGTGTCTGTTGATTGTGGTGGTCATGCGCACTGGTGGGCAAAATTCTTTGTTTGCACTTGATGTAGCCAGGTCAGCTGCAACACAATCTTTTGCGACATGCAAAAAAAAAGACTCTTATTCAGTTGCTGCCTTGCGCATAAAATCTGAAAAACGCACTGCATTTGTATATTTTTTCTTTGAGATGCAATTGGTGCCTTTCCTCAGGGAAGCATTTTTCTTTAAGGCCCCTGTAGTTTTGGTGCAATCTCGGGTGAGCAAACCGACGATTTGTACCGTCTTCCCCATGCCAACATTTGCCTTGCAGGTAAAATTTGCAGGTCCTTAAGTTCACTCCAAATATCTCTCTTCTAGGGTTTTGAATTCCATTGGAGCCTCCATATTGGAGTTTTCTGTTTTCTTGTTTAGTGGTTTGGTGTTTCGGTTTCAGTTATTTTCCTATTCCTGTTTCATCCCTTCCTTCTTTATATTTGTGTTCGTGTTCTTTCCTTCCTTTTCTGGTGGTGGCACTTGCTTTCCTCTGGCTGTCCAATGGGGTGAGTACTCCGTTCCTTTGTAGGACCACAAGCACGCGGGACATATAGTTGTTGCTTCCTTAGCTTCCCTATCCTTATCAGCCTGGTTGTTCATAAGGGTGTGGGATCCATTCTTTTGAGGAACCACTGCATCATAGAGATTTTTGGTTTATGCTTCGTTTTCCCTATCCTTTCCAGCCTTGCCACAATATTTTTCCATCATGACATCAAGAGTGTCAGTGTGTTGACTAATAAGGGCATAGGATCGGATAAATTCATTTTTCTTCCGCTCTATCTGCTCAATGGTTCTACAGAAGCCATTGTTCTTCTGTACAGCAGTGATGTTTGGTGGATCGCGCTAGTAATCGGCCATAGTTGCAACAGAAGATTCAATTCTTTGCTCTCCCACTTTGGTGTCATCTTCGTTTTCTAAGCTCCGGGGGTCAGGAAAGGATAGAGAGGAAGTGGAGGCAGGTGGAGTTAAGGAGTAAGAAAAACAAAGGGAGATATGAAGTAAAGAGTGAGGGGGATATAAAGAAGCAGAAATGGGGAGCGATAACGAGACAGAGGGAGGTAGAAGAGGGGAAGAGAAAGAGAGACAGAGTAAGGGAGCGAGAGGAGAGAATAAAGGGTATGTGGGAAAGGGAGAGACGGAGTGAGAAGAGGAGGGAAAATGAGAAGTATATGAGGGAGAGGGGAGATGTGAGTGGGAGAGGTAGATGTAGAGAGAGAAAACGGAACAGAGAGAAAAGTGAGAAAAGGAAGAAGGTGTGAAGAGGAAAGAGAGACAGAGGTAGAGGAGAGAAAAGGTAGGAGGTAAGAAACAGAGAGGGAGTGGGGTAGATGTAGAGAGAAACAAAGGAAAGTGGGAAAAGGAGAGGATATGAAAGGGAAAGGGGGAGATAAGAAAAAAAGCAGAAGATATGGGAGAGAGAGGGAGAGAGGTAAAGAGAGACAAAGGGAGGCAGAGAGAAGCGGGTAAAGGATAAAAATATGAAAGGGAAGGGGGAGGAGAGAGGATGAGGAAGGTATAAAAGGGAAAAGGGAAGAGCAGGTAATGAAGATATAAAGGAAAGAGAAACACAAAAGGTATAGTTCGAGAGGGCCCCTGCAAAAAAGAAAGTGTAAAAACGATAGTGAAAAGAAAGTGGTCTCGTAATGAATTCGCTACTGTAAATTTTTTCATACACATACACACACGCACACACATGTATATATATGCATATATGTATATATGTATATATACACACGCATATACATACATACATA
>NC_068983.1:34668043-34668988 GCF_001194135.2 Octopus bimaculoides | reverse complement strand
ATATATATATATATATATATATATATATGTATATATACACACGCATATACATACATACATACATATAAATATATACATACAGACAGGCAGACACACGAATATATATATGAATACATAAGTACAGATGCTGGTAGAAATAGGAGAAAGATTGAGAGAGAGAGAGAGAGAGAAAGAGAGAGAGAGATAGAGAGAGAGAGAGAGAGGAAGGAGAGAGAGAGGGAGGAGAGAGAGAGAGAGAGAGAGAGAGAGAAAGTGTGTGTCCTATATATGTATATTCCTGAATTGCAAATATAATTGGCATTTTGTTGTATCTCTTAATCCATCAATAACTCTGAAATCAAAAGTAAGCCGTTTTCCATTTACCCCAGCTAATTACTCCTGCCTCTCTATATTCTTCTTTCTTTTACGCTTACCTCGTCTGCATAACGCGATATTCGATTCCTACTTATAATTATATACATTACGACTTAAACATGAGCCTGCCTAAGTCCTTCGAAACCTGTTACGTATAGATCCACACAAATAAATAACATATATACACACATACACACAGACACACAGAGATACACAGACACATGCACACACACAAACACACACACACACCCACACACACACACACAGACACGCACGCACGCACACTCACACATACACATCACACTCACGCACAAATATGTATATTAGGCAAATACATACATATGTCCACACACACACACTCACATGCACACACACTCACATGCACACACACTCACGCTCACACACATGTGTGTATATATACAAATACATACATATATATGTCCACACACACACACATATATATATTTGTATGTCTATATTTATGCATATATGTATGTATATGTATAAATATACATGTATATAAGTATATATATACATATATATATATATATGTATATATATATATATATATATATATATATATATATATAT
>NC_068983.1:34665895-34667705 GCF_001194135.2 Octopus bimaculoides | reverse complement strand
TCTACAAACACACAGATATACATGCATACACTCAACATGCGGATTCATGTGTATTGGAATGTGTTCTTGCCTGCACATTTGTGTGTTTGTGTGCGTGTGTGTGTGTATGTGCGTGTATGTGAGCGTTTATTTACTTTTGTATCTGTAAAAGGTACAAATGCAACCGATGATTTCACCTCCAATAATTGCAGGAACTGGTGCCAAATGTCTCGATAATAACTACTTGGATTTGTTCAGATACTGCCGTATGAAAATGCCATCATAATTATTTTTACAACGTAAACGAATTTAAAGATAAGCTTTGGAATAATATTAAATGGCGTCCTATACCGGAGGCCCTAAATCCAAAAACTAATATAGAAAATGATAAATCTTTATAAGTAGTCACATTTCTTAAAACTCAGAAATTGTATACTTTAGAGTATGTTTAGATGGCATGTTATCGTAAGTGCTTGCAGCCATTTTTTTGGTAATGAATTCGCTCGTGCCTTATTCAATGTATAATATGTACCGTTAATATGCTTAATTATTAACCGACATTAATACAATTTGAACAGCACATGATGTCGGAAAAAGTTAACTAAATTAATTTAATAGAGAAAGGGAGAGAGAGTGGGAGAGAGAAAAAGAGAGAGAGAGAAACTGAAGAGAAAGTATGTTTTATGATTTGTAAACTGTACCTAAGGGCCAGTCCTTATCTCCACCTCTGTGGGGGTTAACATCTTTGATGACGTTGTTCAAATGCAGACAAAAATTCTCATAATTATTTTCTTTAAATCTGGTATTTGAGTAAATCAACGGAGTAGTGTTTAATTCATCTAATCCAGTGACATTACGAAGCGACTTGCATAGTCTTTAATTCACGGCTTATAAAGGTATTTGCAAGAGCTTGTCCAGTCGACCTGTCTGCCTATACATGTAAATTTAATACAGACGTGACATGTTTTAATTTCAAATTTCAACGAATCTAGTTAAATGTTTTAATTCTATAGATGTGCGAACGCCATGTGTGGCAGACGAATAGGGCGCAGAAAAATTGTTTTGAGTTTCTTTTTTATCAACTAACATTATGCGTTCAGATTCTGCATTTATAGCTCTGCTTTCATTCTTCTTGAGTAGACAAAATATCTGCCAGTGTCATCGTGGAGTCGACACAATACGATTTATGCTCTGAATTACTAGATACGTGCTTGTGCTTAAACTAATCGGCCTTAAAGCCAATCGTGTGTGATTCAAATTCAGAGCAAAACTAACTAAACAACACATAATTGAAGTTCACTGACTAAATGCTACTCTCGCATCGATTTCCTTAACGGAATCCACTATATGCCTGTTCCAAGTATTATAGTTTGTCTCCTTAATTTCTGAGTTATTCTGTACTTTATACTGTTTTATTTTCGGTTTAGTATAACAGAGAGTGAAAATGGGTGTTGTAGCGTTTTGCTTTATACCAGTGAACAAGTGATTCATTTTTATTCTAGACAATATCTACATGCATACACACACAGACGCACACAGAGGCACACACAAAGACACGTACACACACAATGGTAGAGACACGCATATACATAACTTACACATATACGCACACTTACACATATACATAACTACTGTATAGAGCTCTTTTTCTTTTATTATCAAGAAATAATGAGATGACCTGCCAGAATAACAAAAAGCAACAGAAATAATATTTCGTAGCATTTCTTCCCGATCTTTACGTTTCAAATCGAAAACTTGTACTCAGAATCTGAGCTTTTTATATCATTACAAAGATCTACCAGAAAAACACGCACTCTCTCTCTCTCTCTCT
>NC_068983.1:34660483-34665664 GCF_001194135.2 Octopus bimaculoides | reverse complement strand
ACGACAGTAGTAAGCTAATTATTTCAATATTTAATATATTTCTTGAAGTATTTATGTTGCCAAATTTCAGAAATATCATACTATAACACCTTTCAATTCGACAATATTCTTTTACTTGTTTCATTCTTTTTGACAGTGACCATGCTTGAGCACTGCCTTTTAGTCGAAGAGATCGACCCTTGGACTTATTTTTCCCTAACCCAACCTCCCAACCCGGCTCATTCCCTTGCTCCCGCCCACGCTGCTGCACTTGCCCTTACCTCTCCAACACCACCCTCCTCACCGGCACCCATCATCACATCACCGACTCCTTCACCTGCACTTCTACCAATGCCATCTACTGCATCTCCTGTACTCTTCTCTATACATTGGGCAAACTGGACGCCACTTGGCTGACCGGTTCGCGGAACACCTCCAAAACATTCGACTTGGCAACGACACCCCGGTCTCACGCGATTTCCGCTCTACCGGTCACTCTTTGCAACACCTGTCTATGTTCGTATTGTTCTTGCACAGGGATCATCCGAGCTTCGGTTTTCGCCGAGAACAGGGATTAATCTTCTCTCTTCGATCCTTTGCGCCACATGGGCTCAAATCTCCCTTCTTCATCTAACCCGCCTTCCCTCTCCTCTCTTTCTCTCACACCTACTTCCTACCACCGAAATCTCCTCTCTTGCTCCGACTCCTAATTCTTTTCACTCCTACCCACCTTCTCTCTTCTCTTCCCTTCTACCCACATTCTGCCTTCCCCCTTTCCCGTCATCGTCACCCGTCCCTCATAACACCACCGCTACACTATCCAACCCCTAGCCTTCCCATTCTACCTCACCAGATTCCTTACACCCACTCCCACATACTCCACCTCTACCCCACCCTCAACCTACCCATCACCCCACCCTTGCTTTCCATAGTCTCGTCTCCCCACATCCCAATAACACTACACCAGACACTACCACACCCACCACATACCATCATGCCGCACAACACCACTTCACACCACAATACCACGCACACATTAGCACTGACCACTTCCCAGCACCCACAACATCATCCACATATCTACACATGCACACACGCACACGTGAAGGTCATCAGCCCTCTTCCACACGCACATACATGTCTTCTTATACACACGCACGCGCACCTTCTTTTTGGGATCACCATACTTCATTATCTCCCCATCTCTCCTGTGTAATCTCTCTGTCCGGCATTCGCCATCATAGATCGCTAGCCACTACACATTCTTTATTTTCTCTCCCTGTTTGTTTCTCTGTTCCTTTCTGTGTATGAGCGTAGGCTCGAAAAGTTAGACTTTTTCACTTCTCGAGCGTTAAACTAATACATCTCTTTCAGTTTCCGTCTACCATATTGACTAACAAGGTTTTGGTCGGCCCGAGGCTATAGTAGAAAGACATTTCTCCAAGGTACCACGCAGTGGAACTGAACCCAGAACCATGTGGTTGGGAAGCAAGCCTCTTATGACACCGCGACACCTGCGCCTATATATATATATATATATATATATATACATGTGTGTGTGTGTGTGTGTGTGTGTGTATTATAATATATGAGAAATATATTGAGATTGAGTCTTTTTTCAAAATTGTTTACTGTAATGTTCTCTGAGCTCTTGAACTCGTAGAAAACATTAAATAAGTCATCTGTAACAAAGAATTTCTTTAATACGTGTAAAAGTTGTTGAATATGTAAAGTTGTTTGAAGTCAAATCCTTAATTCGATTTTTAATTAAAACATTATAAGAAAATTTATCACAGATTTAGACATATTTTAATATCTAAACTATTGTTTCGTTCTTTTTCTTAACATGTGATGTCATCGGATCATTGCATGATCTCGTTTAAGCATTAAAGCACGAACTTGGATTGAAGAAAAAGAAACTGTTAACGTTTCTGAAATTAATATTGTTCAAATGAAGTGATATTTTCTATAAATAAATATAGCGTAAGTTTTCAAAAATGAAATTAGAGTTTGCATGCACATCTATTAATTATACGTATGGAAAGAGTATAAATAGGTTTTGTGAACAAAATATCTTAAGAAATAAAAACTGAATTTCCGAATGTTAGAATGAAAATGTTAGCAGTATTAAATTAATTTTGTAGCTAAGCTATGTGTTTATATGGCACAGTGAAGTAATTGAAATATCCAAATATTTCTTTACAGTTGACTTCACAAATATATAATATTTGAAAGTGAATGTTTTGCTGGGAAGTTGTAAGTGCAATGATGTGATAATGAATGGTAACCGGCGTCATCTTCAACATTAAAACATACTACTAATTCAAGATAATACATTAGATTTTTTTTCATAAACCATACTGTAAAGAATATATTTATATATATATGTATTAACTAATGAAATTCCAACCTTGTCTGGTTCTGACTTTTTATTATTTACAATTTTACAATTTTACAATATCATAATAATAGAATATTACATATATTTATTATGATAAATCTAGTACTTTCATGCGTAAAGCAGTCATCAGATTTATGTAGTAGTAGTAGTAGTAGTAGTAGTAGTAGTAGTAGTAGTAGTAGTAGTAGTAGTAGTAGTAGTGACAGTCGTATTCTACTTGAAGAAATGATATAGCCAAACAATTATTTCGTTAGACGCGGTCAAGGTATAGAATCCTTGACGTGCCCACCAAACTGTGACCTGTAAACCGAACACCAATTGGCTTAAATATTTCGTTGAAAAAAGGGGGATAAATAGTAACGAAGGTAGGGTTTTCACCACACTGTGACATACTAGCGACATACTGATTGATCGAAAGACTAAGTTAGAACTTAGTGCGCTCACCGAACTGTGACATCTAAGCCACGTACTGACTGGTCAAAAAACAGTTTGTAAGAGTCAGGCTACTGTAGCCAATAAGGAGGTATTTACAGGACAAGTTTAATCATTTTACTACAGTTTTCAGTTACTGTTTATTGACATTTGAAATGGAATTATAAAGGAATTATTTATTATAAGCTTCTCCCACAAAACCAGATCATTAATTCTCATGTTTACTTTTGTCAGCTGGCTAACGTGAACCCCTACAAACACCAACCATCTCCATACCCTGTCTGACATAAATATACAAGCACAAACACAGAGGGGCCCCAACTTTCCTCACCCCGGAAATTTGTTATGTAACAAGAATAAAGAAGAACTTTGCAACGAGATAAAGACATGGGAAAAAGCAATAGTAGTGGACATAACAAGGGTAGGAGGGTTGCCCGAGGACGTTTTATGTGCAGTGGCGGACTGGGAGTACCTCTCAAGATTGATAAATTACGAAGAAGAAACTGATTCCGAATGGTGGGTTACGAAAATGGAGAGAAGCAAAATATCTAAAAGGGTAAGTTATGTTTATATTTTAAAAGAACTTGACATAGACATTTTCCAAAAAAATGGAATCTAGCTGTCACAAAGGCCTTATCAATGGTAATTTAAATTAATGTTTTTAAAAAGAAAAACGGTTGTATTAACAAGCTCAATGAAGTCACTCGGAGGTAGGACCGAACGGCTTCATTTCATCTTTCATTGTATAATTTCATTCATTCCATTCGTTTTGATATTTTTGTCCCCACTTTTTGCTGTCCCCTCTATGTAAGGCCTTTATGGCCAATTTCAATGAAATAAGGAAGCCTAGTGGTTAGGGCAGCGGACTCGCGGTCCTAGGATCGCAGATTCGTTTCCTAGACCTGGCGTTGTGAGTGTTTACTGAGCGAAAACACCTAAAGTTCCACAAGGCTCCGGCAGGGGATGGTGGCGAACCCTACTGTACTCTTTCCCCACAACTTTCACTCTTTCTTCCTGTTTCAGTTGTACCTGTATTTCAAAGGGCCAGCCTTGTCATACTCTGTGTCACGCTGAATCTCCCTGAGAACTACGTTAAGGGTACACGTGTCTGTGGAGTGCTCAGCCACTTGCACGTTAATTTCACGAGCAGGCTGTTCCGCTGATCGGATCAAATGGAACCCTCGTCGTCGTAACCGACGGAGTGCCAACCATACTAGGTAGCATACTGAAAGAAACAGTGTCGATTATGGATGTGGGACGACGACACATGATCGACTGAACGACTGAATGTTAAAAGACTGGGAAATTACAGTCAACCTACAAGCAAGTGTACATACATTAATTTCTTTATTGCACACATATTCAAACAGATAGACATGCTTGGGGGAAAGGTTAAGGGGAAAAAAATCAAGGTGTAGAGGGAGTGAGTGCTTTGGAAATGATTGTTAACCTTGCAACATTTGTGCTTGATGTTTATCGACCACAGACTCAACGCAAATGATTTGTCAAGATTCGAACTGTTTATCTATCATTTGGATGATTGAATTCCTGTTGATGTTTTAATACTTTTATATTCGAAAATCGAATAAAAACTGTTAAAAGAGTCAAAGAATCAAGATTGGCATAACGTATATAAGAGTAAGACCCTCATCTAAAATTCACATCACCGCCGCTACCACCACAATTGTGTTCGTCATATTTGCTGACGTCATCATTGTGCTCGTTTTTATTGTTTCTGGCGTTGTTGAGTCACATTTCAAAACGTATCGTGGTGTAGTTTTATGAATATAAAAGTTATAATAGAAACAACATGCATTCATAAATCTGCACCACAATACGTTTTGGATTCTATAGTAATCATACTATACCAGGGATAACTGTTTTTAAGAGAACACAATGAGATCTGAGGTTGATTTAGCTCCTATTTCGACATGCCACACCATCATGTTGTAATGGTTACTGTTTCCTTGTTTTTTTGTGGTGTTGGTTGTAGTGGTTTGAATGTGAAGTTACTCCTAGATCAAGAGCAGATTCAACAGTGACTGTCACGTGCTTATTCGAACTCAGTATATTTCAGGCAGTTGAGTCTAATATATCCTTCATTTTTATGACGCGTAAATGAGTATTGAGGAAAATTTAACTGTTCTGCATTGTCTCATATGTATTTGTCAAGCGCATTTCCAAAGGTGAGTAAGTGGAAAAAAATATCATTAAGAGATTCTACCAAAGACAGGTATCAAGTCTATTTTGGTAATAGTCGTAACTTGTTTTCACATTTCAGCTAGATAACTGCTTAATGTAGTGTAATCGCAGTATTTCTGGTGCCAACGATGCAATTGCTCTAATCACCAGCATATTTACCAAACCCC
>NC_068983.1:34656252-34660195 GCF_001194135.2 Octopus bimaculoides | reverse complement strand
TAGTGCAATTTTCTGTATGTTATATATATGTGTAAGTCCTGGTGTTTTTGTTATGTATTTGTCTGAATTATTATTATTATTATTATTATTATTATTATTATTATTATTATTATTATTATTATTATTATTAATGTTGTTGTTGTTTTCATTACTGTTGTTGGTGCTGTTGTTGCCAGTGTTGTTTTATTGCTAATGCTTTTGCTGCTGTTGTTATCGTCATCATTAACATTACTAGTGACTACTAGTGGCGTTAGGTGTGTTCTTTCATATTAGTCTTGTCAGTTCTGAAATTTACCAAAATTACACTACCTGAAAAAATAATTTCTAGAAATATATTTTGATGCAGAATGTCTTGGGTCTTCTCAGAAATATAACGTATATATTTAAAACGAATAAAAAATATAATAACAATTCGATAAATAACTGTGTTCTCATTTTATCTACATATGGTCGATCTAGTGCTGGATTCACCATAAAGCAAAATAAGGAGTGTTTAGGGCATCAAGTGAAGGAGGGGACACCGCAGAAATGGTAAATGGTTTACGGCACAAAAGAAATCCCTTTAAACTCGCTAAAATAATATTCAAAGTGGTTTATATGATTGGAAATATAATTTCGAAGTGTTCATGGTAACATAATTTAGGATCAGATCAAAGACTTTGCTATTAAAAAAAAAGTCAGAGAAAACTTTTGCAATATAAATAAACTTGGTCGTATTATTTTCCATCTTAGTGTTAGTTCTATTTCATTTTGAAAAATATGAATTTATTTTATGGTATTATTGTTTATATTTTGAGTTACATATATATGAGGGCACCAAAACTTTTTAAGTTCTTAGGGACTCCCTGGGTCTTAGTCCGTCCCAGGGTCGATTACCACCATTCGAAGAAGATAATTTGTCGATCAGCTGATTTATCATCTCCTGGATGGACGTATCATTATATGGGTATTTCACAGACCCGGTGTAACTTTAATGCAATAGTCAGGCTTAATCGATGTGACACACTTTGGCAAGGTGTACATGTTTCAATGTTGTTACAGTCTACCTGACGTTTTTGTAGGAGTATTTGAGTACATCATTATGCAAATGATTGTCTTCATCCACGTCTGTATGGTCGTCCTTAAGCAGAGCGATCAAGTTGTGAGTAGAGCCTGTATTGATCTTCACTCTGATGATGTTGTTTACGCAGCTCATCAACTGGGTGGCGTGCAAGATTTGTTAATAGCATTTGATAATGCAACCAAAGACAGTCTGTTTCTCACTGCTAAGAAGATTAAATATATGACCACCATTGAGGATAAAAGCCAGCTGCTGTTGAAGTTTAATGATAAAAAATATCTCGTTGTTCGCAGCCAGTAAAACGTGCTCAATCACAAGACAGGAGTGCTCGCAACAAGCTTGAAAATATCTAACTATCAAGTATTTCAAAATTAACATGGCTGGCTTTAATTTAACATGGCTGTGCAGACTGCACCTGCACTATGAACATATATACTACAACTATATCAGCAAAAGCTACAGCAACACCAATGCGATATATCAAAAGGCAAGGGGTAACGGGATAACGGCAGTAAAAGTAGCATCGTCACAATTAATATTGCTGCAATGAGTAGTATTAAGAGAAATATAAACAAACATAATGGTAACCAGCAGAGAAGAGTAGCGATTATTTTTTAAAGCAAAAAGACTGCCACCATTGCCACCAATATGATTAATATTAATATAATCAGCAGCGGCAATATGGCAGCTGGTAAACCAGCCACTAAAACTTTTGCTAATACGATTTGAGCAGATATACTTTGTCTATTGCCGCAGGATTTCATTCATAAACATCTCCACATGTAACATAGACTAAAATATTCTTAAGAAAATACGAAATTACAATAATTGCAATGTCATAATTAGCGAAAGCGAAACCGGTCGACAAAATATATTAAAGCTATGGAAAATGTATGCAATTTCCTTCTTTTATTTTATATATATTTTTTACTTTGCAACTCACCATGTGGGGATAATCGAAATTCCTCTTCTCTCTCTCTCTCTTTACACACACACACACACACACACACGCACACATTCACACACACACACACACACATATATATATATATATATACTTAAATGTATGCACGCGCGTACGTGTGTGTTACATATAACTTGAACCTAAATATTTTAAACATTTCATTATTCAGTTGAATATATATAAATCTAATTGAACAACGCTCAGGATTCGAAACACTGCGATTTCTAGTACTTTCTCTTATGTTGTCTCTTACACTATTCTTGATTAAATTTACTTCTCTTATGCTGCCTACAGCCATTTATTTTTTTTAAATTACAAAATATATGCTACATCTCCCAAGAGATATATGTTTTTATTACTATTTTTCCTATCCAAAAATATATAAAAGAAACATTATCATTGTGGATATCTTCAGTTCTTTCTTTGATTCCACTTTAATTTTTCTTTTTGCATGTGATTGTTTTTTTGGTCTTATTGTAGCGCACTTTTATATTTCGTTTCTTTTCTTTCCTCGTCTTACTAGAAAATCGTGTTGAGACTATCTCCGAATTCATGACAGGTGTTGGTTACTATACATATCGCACTTAGATATACTGATACAACTTTAGATATCCCAGTTAACAACGATTTCTCCAGTTGTTCTCTTATGTAGATTCTTTTCTTTCATTGTACACAACAGAGTTCCACTGTTAATAATGATTTATCTTATTTCTCGTTAGATTTCCTACTTAAGTTCAATTATCGTATCTGAAAAGAATTTAGAAAGTTGGTGTCTTCCAATTTTAGTTTATCGTAAATCTTCATCTCTCTCAGGTTTGGTGGCATTAATTTACGTTTCTTTTACTTTTGTGTATACTGTGTATCCTATGCACTAAAAGTGAGTTGTATTAGTGAATGTGGAATTACTGTGTTTCCTCATTAGTTTAAATCTGATGCCTGACATGTACATGGCTTCTGCACCGTACATATTAATCTATATTGCAATAGTTTACTAAGCTCTCCGCATTGTCTGAAATTGTCTGACGTTAGGGGATGAAATTGTAAGTAGGCATCGTGTCTTAGGAGGTCTTATGATCGCTAAATATCTATTGGGTTGGGACCTCGCTTTTCGTGCATTAATATGCGATGAAATGTTTTGAATATCTAAGAATATCTTGCTTGGGACTGATTTTCGTTGAAAGTCTTTGCTAACGAATTTTGTCAAAAATTTTGAATACTTAACACTGTTTCTGACAGGGACCTATGATTCAGTCGCAATCCAAGTGTAGGATGGTGTGTTTTAGATGATTATGACGGTATTTTACATATATTTACACAGTATATAAATTATACTACTTCAACATTGACACGCTTATGCAGAAGACGTGCGAAATATTTATAAAAACATAATTAGCGTAGCTTTGTTGTATATCTATGCTCTATGAATCATTACTTGTTCAAATAAAGAAATGCATTTAAGAGGAGACGCAGTGTGAAGATAAGAAGAGGCTACGTGGCAAGCAAGAGGATAAGCGATGAAGGTGGTGAGGAAATTGGATGTATATATATAGATGTATAGATACATACACACATGTATGTATGTATATAAATTCGTGTGAGTGTGTGTGTGCATATTTATATGTATCTATATATATTTAGCTATGTAACTCTCTCTCTCTCTCTCTCTCTCTCTCTCTCTCTCTATATATATATATATATATATATATATATATATATTTGTTTAACAAATTATACGCCCAGGACGAGGGGGCAGCCATCGGGGTTAGTATCGCCGGTGATGTGGCCAATCTTTTCATGGTATGGTGGGACAGAAGGCTTAAGGAACGCCTGACACAGAACTCCATACTCGTGAATGTGTACTCTCGATATGTCGATGATATCAACTTAGTGGTAAAGACACCCCCACAAGAGAGTACCCC
>NC_068983.1:34654467-34654716 GCF_001194135.2 Octopus bimaculoides | reverse complement strand
TAAAATTTCTTAACACCAATAAAGAAATCCCTTGCGTCTAGTATTCAACTGGTACTTATCTCATCAACCCCGAAATGATTAAAAGCAAATTCAGCCTCGGCGGAATTTGAACTCAGGACGTACAGATGGACGAAATACCGCTAAGCATTATGCCTGGCGTGCTAATGATTCTGCCAGCTCGCCTCACTTCTCCCCACCTAACAATATTACCAGCAGTTAAGCTATGATAGAAGACCAGGAGAGAGATAG
>NC_068983.1:34652533-34654457 GCF_001194135.2 Octopus bimaculoides | reverse complement strand
TATATATATATATATATATATGTATGAGTGCGTGTGTTTGTATGCATGATTGTGCGTATAAATATATATACCGGATGTAACAGCATAATTCTCCCGCTCATAAATTCTTAAAATTTCTTAACACCAATAAAGAAATCCCTTGCGTCTAGTATTCAACTGGTACTTATCTCATCAACCCCGAAATGATTAAAAGCAAATTCAGCCTCGGCGGAATTTGAACTCAGGACGTACAGATGGACGAAATGCTGCTAAGCATTATGCCTGGCGTGCTAATGATTCTGCCAGCTCGCCTCACTTCTCCCCACCTAACAATATTACCAGCAGTTAAGCTATGATAGAAGACCAGGAGAGAGATAGCAATATAGACAGAGATTGAGAATGGGAGGGATAGATAGATAGATAGAAAGATAGATAGATAGATAGATAGATAGATAGATAGATAGATAGATAGATAGATAGATAGAAAGATAGATAGATAGATAGATAGATAGATAGATAGATAGAAAGAGAGAAAGAGAGTGAGAGAGACAGAGAAAGAGAGAGAGAAAGCTAACGATGTGAGGTAAAAGCTGTGTAAGATAGTTCCTGCCGCATGTGGATGTGGCTCACCAGGAAACCAGCTACCCTTGATCTCACCATACTTTGAAACACTTTGATGAAATGGAGGTGAATGAGACTGGGCGATAGTTGAGTGCGAAGGACCTGATCTACTTTTTGAAGACCGGATGAGAGATTGGGATAATAACTGTCTCAGTATATAGCCTGAGTCTAAAACATTTCTTAGTGTATACATTCATTCAGAACACTAGTGGGGGAATCTATCAGGGCCTACATTAAAATAGTGCTTGATCTCTTTTATTGCTGCTATGATATCTGAGGTAGTAAAAGCTATGTCCGAGATAATATGTTGAGGATTGACTTCATTTTGATCCCTTGTGTCAATATCAGTGAAATCAGTAAAGACAGAACTGTGTTGTTTCGGCAGTCATTTCTTTTGTGTAAAGTTGGAGAATGTTGTTATCATAAATCAGTGGACCAACAAGTGAGACAGTGGTCCTATCCTTGTTGGCATGAAAATAGAACACTTCGGGTTCAGTTGGATTTTTGGATTATCGAGTTTTCCTCAACAGATATTTTATACGGCCAATATAATGTATCAACAGATATAAATATCTTGCTAGTATTCCGAAATATCTTCGTGGATAAAATAAAAAGACTGATCATCCTGATTAATCTTTATCTAGTGATTGAGGTTTCATCTATAGTTGAATATCTTTTTAGATCTTCACGGCGATGTTGGCTTTAGGCCGCCTATTAGGAAGTCCTGACCTAAATTGGGTAGATTAATTTGCATGTATAACGCATTCTGAGAATTTAACTTGAGAGTTTAATTTCCTGGGACTCAAAACGTATATTTTTGATTGCGTTTGTGCTATTTTAAAGGACGGATCAAATTCCACCATATGTGTATAGAATTTTGGCCAATATTATGCATATAGAAAGATGTATACGCTTGAGTATGTACGCGTACACCACTGTGTACCTTCTCGTGTGTATATGTGTGTTTGTGTATGTCTATATATAGGCAAACGTACGTACGCCTACACACGCAAGCATACACGCACACACTTACACACATGTAGACAATTAAACAAGAACAAAAATATGTACACTCACTCACACACACACGCGCAAATACATATATATATATATAATCACAAACATGAATTTAGAATTCTTCAATACATAATTTGGAAACAATATCTAATTATGAATTTGCGTAAACAAATCGGAATTAAGTACCATAATAAACATCAACAAATACAAATAAAATTATGCACAGACATACTTAAGTATATAACTTCATACACACGTACCTAAGTATAAGCATACATATGTATATACATACATATATATATATATA
>NC_068983.1:34645774-34651951 GCF_001194135.2 Octopus bimaculoides | reverse complement strand
TATATGTTCCTGTATATATATATATATATCTGTATATATATATGTGTGTGTGTGTGTGTGTATTTATCTATGTATGTAAAATTGAAAACCATTAAACATTTCATAGCATGATTTCTGTAATTCAAAATATTAATAATGATTATTTCAAAGTTTTAACAATGGAATTACAAAATAATGCAAAATACTTCGGAATGATAATAGACATTGCATGCATTATCAAAAATATACGATTAGATCAAATTTTGGCGGAGTATGACGATGACGACGTGCATGATGGAAAATCACAAATGCGACATATTACAAACTTCGGTCTCCCTGCAAGATGTCTTATGAAATTAGTGACTGTTTATAGATAGTTTTTCAAATGTTTGTGTTGGTAAGAAAAGTCTTATGGAGTTTCTTTCAGTTAAGATTGCTTTTTAATTATGGAAACTGGCTGTGAAACAAATTTCTCTCTCCTAATGGGGGAAAAACAGAAAAACAAAATTAATAATGCAGCAGAAATTATCTATACAAATGCGTATTTATCTATCGAAAGTAGTTTCACTTGTATTGAAGAAACAAAATATCATTTTCTATAATCTCTCAATATAGCAATGGCTTATATTTCCATATTGAATTATAAAAAGATAAACCTGTGTGTGCCTCTGTATATGTATGTATGTATGTATGCATTTATAGATGTGTATATGTATGTATGTACGTATAAACGTGTCAGAGCGTCTCATATATGTATGTGTGTTCAAGAGAGAGTTTATTTGCTTATATGGGTGAGATATATATTTATTGGTAATCATTTGGGGAGACACTGCATCGTTTCTTCGAATTCGATACACGTTTTATATTCGTTTGATTCACACCTGAACGTCCCATGTTTGCTACATTTAAGGGATTTTATATTTTTGTCAGCTTACTAAATTTATATGATTTTTATAAGCGTTTTATAAAAAAAAATATGAAGTTGCAAGAGTGGCTGTGTGGTACGTAGCTTGCTTACCAGCTACATGGTTCCGAGTTCAGTCCCACTGCGTGGCACCTTGGGCAAATGTCTTCTACTATAGCCTCAGGCCAACCAAATCCTTGAGAGTGAATTTGGTACACGGAAACAGAAAAAGCCTGTCGTATACACACCCACACACATATGTTTGTGTGTCTGTGTTTGTCCCCCCCCCTACTATCGCGTGACAACCGATGCTGGTGTGTTTACGCCCACGTAACATAGCGGTTCAGCAAAAAAAAAAAAATTCGATAGAATAAGTACTAGGCTTAGAAAGAATAATCCTGAGGTCGATCTGTTCGACTGAAGGCAATGCTCCAGCATGGTCACAGTCAAATGACTGAAACAAATAAAAGAATATAAGAACAAAAGAATACTGTATCATTCTGAATATTTCTGATTATATATTTTGAACATTGTTCAGTCGTTTTTGTATCTCTCGAATCTAACTATATGTTTGGAAACGTTATCTCTTCTCGACACACTTAGAATATTTTTGATGTGAAACAGTCCTTAGCTTACTTGGGTTTGGGCAACAGATATCTAAAGTGACCGATTACATGCAGGATCCTTCCTCCTGTTGCCGTTCATACAGTTGAAAAAGCAGAATTGATATTCTGCTCTTTGCTGGAGATTCTAATTTGCATAACAAGTTTAGACCCTCTAGTTTACATCAAAAGAAATACCTGTTTCATTTCCAAAATAGCGCAGCAATGTCATGTTCGAGACCCAAGCGTAATTGTTTATTTTTATAAAATTATCGGTGATGCTTATTCTGATGATCATATTTGAATATTTCTTTAAACACCCAGACTGCTTAAAGAAATATTCAAGGAAGCATTTAATTTCATGACATTATCGGCCGTGTTTGTTAATATGCGTAAGCAAAAATGTGATAGTATAAATGTCTTAAATCAATGTATACTTTCTGTTCTTGTGGAAGCTTGTGCTTTGTACTTAACAAATGCAAGTATTCTATGGCATATTCAGGTCTATTATTTTGAAGAATTTTCAAAAAGGGCATATGTTCATAACTGTTTAATTTTCCACAACGGATCTATGAATATAACAACCATGAAATATTTACTGCTACTAATCTGTAAAAATGCAGCACATAAATTGCATTCTATGACGTCTGACAGAATGATTCATACGAAAATTGATGAAGTAGTGCCAAGCTCTTTTAGTACATTCACTAGAGTTATGCTACAATATTCATTCGGCTTTGGCAACATTACAAGTGTGAAGAAATACTCTTGCATAAATTTCCATTTCCCTTATTTACATTACTGGGTGTTAAATAGACTGAAAATGGAGTTTATGGCTGATCTCTTTAGAATTCACAAACTAAGGAAGTCTTTTGATATCAATTTCAAAGAAACTCTTTAATTTCATTATGAAAGCAATTTGTAAGTGTAACCTTGTATGCAAGATTAATATTGCTAACCCTTCAACTTACCTTACGTCAACCATATTCAAGCTAGAGTCAAAGTTAAAAAGAATAGCTTTTTAAGAAAAACATACAGAGAAACTTCTTTAAAAAGATACAAAAGCTCAGAATTACTGTTTTAAATTTCATGCATAACTTGCTAAGGCAATGAGATCGCGTCTATTTTGATAAACATTGTGTTGCTTGAAACTCTGAATCTAGTAAATTTTGTAAAGGAAAATCCTCAGTTGGGAGGGTCACCTGCTGCCTGACTTTCCCAAACAATATTGACTTTAAATTTTCACACAAATCAGCAGTTTCGTGGGAGGGGGATAGTGGATTACATTGAGTCTAGTATTCAACTGGTACTTATCTCATCAACCCCGAAATTATTAAAAGCAAATTCAGCCTCGGCGGAATTTGAACTCAGGACGTACAGATGGACGAAATACCGCTAAGCATTATGCCTGGCGTGCTAATGATTCTGCCAGCTCGCCTCACTTCTCCCCACCTAACAATATTACCAGCAGTTAAGCTATGATAGAAGACCAGGAGAGAGATAGCGATAGAGAGAGAAATTGAGAGTGGGAGAGATACATAGATAGAAAGATAGATAGATAGAAAGAGAGAGAGAGAGAGAGGGAGAGAGAGAGAGAGAAAGAGAGAGAGAAAGCTAACGTTGCATGATAGAACACTAGTGGTATCGAGAATGAATCATAATGTTCTTGATATAATACTTCTATTGAATATTAAAAACGAATATTAAATCGTTGTTATCACGAAGAATGAGAAATCTAATGCCGATGCCTCGCTCACCTGTTAGTGTTAACAATGTTAACTGTGAAAACACGTACATACACAAAATAAGCTTCAAAACTTAAATCGCACAAAAAAGGATCAAGTTAGATATGACAATTATAAGATAAATGGTATGGAGACAAATATTGGATGACGACAAAAACATATTCAATTAAAAAACATTGTTAACGTTTTTTTGTTTCTTAATTGTAATTTGATAAGTAAGTATCTAATTAAACATTTTGTTGCTATACTTGTTGATTTGTTATTATAATTGTCTATTTTCGTATTATCTGAAAACCATCACTTGAGAGAATCACTTAAAATTTTGAACAATACCTTAGTCGTGATGATTTTCTTTCATTTCAATCATGTTTACATAAGTACACACACACACACACACACACACACACACACACACACACACACACACACACACACACACACACACACACACAAACACGCACACACACACACACACAAACACACACACACACACACCCACACACCCACACACACACTTACTAGCTGACAACTTATACCAATATTCTAATAATTTATCAGGTCTGTCTTTCCAAATCTTATTTAGAACGATAAAAGGAAACTGTCATGTCATTTGCCTATAATATATAATAATGACAGAAACATCAGCGATGGGAGGTAATGTAGGATGGTGTGAAGGGCAGAATATATAAAATAACCAAAAGAGGAATAAAATACCGAGATCGACTTTGCCTTTCATCCTTTCGGGGTCGATAAATTAATTACCATTTGCGTACTGGGGTCGATCTGATCGACTGGCCCCGCTCCCCCAAGATTTCAGGCCTTGTGCCTAGATTAAAATAGAATATAAATTTTAGTTTCGTACATTGCTTCTACATTTAGTATTGAACATGGATTGTTCAACATGTAACCTCACTTTCAAGATGACTCCCGTCCCCATACTTTTATATCTCCTATAAATACAGCTCTTTTAGTTGGGAGATGGAAAACGTGAATGCCCATTTATATTTGTCTTGTATAACGGAAGTAATCGGGTCTATTCTTCAGAAAGATGGACTGTAAAATATTCCAACGAAAGGCTATATTTGTCTATTTTACGAAAATACGTCACTACGTAGGTTTGTGAATAATTCTCTTGATACGTTACGCTTTGACTTTATTTTGCATGTATAAATTTTCATGTAGAGTTTGCGTTCTGTATGCTTGAGTTTTTCTTTTTTTTTTTTACTGTTTGTAATGTTGATATCGAGGTTCTTAATTTTTGGTGGGTTTTGCTGCTTCTTTTGATGTTTTGTTGTGCGCTTTCATATTGTTGACTATACGACTGTAATTCTGAACATTTTTCTTCATGTAGTTGTCGTGGATATGCTGATGGGTGATTGGTCATCTTACGCTTCACCGTGCCGTGTCGCCTTTCTTTCTGTCATTTATCATTTGCTTTTATTACCTTGATCCCCAAACAAAACACTACCATTCTCCTGTCTCGTCTGCAAATATTTCGTCATTTGGGGGAAAACCAGAGAGCTGCAAACTTCTTCATGTATGGATAGGTGTGCATATGTGTGATTTGTGCTACAGTTAGTGTTGTTCTTTTTAGAACTCTTTCAAAGATGGCGATGATAATTTCCTGCACTAACTTAATTATAAATCTGCTATCCGCAGTTCTTGCCATTTTTTTGGTGCTAATCATTCGGCTACTGTTCCTCTCATTTTCCCTAGTGTCTTAGTGATGTACTTTACTTTGGCATGGAAGCGAGGTAATGTAGCTATTTTCACCACATCGTATCGCTGCTGTTGGCAGTACTATGGGAGCAATTGTGCAGTTGGCGTTGACATTTTACGAGTCATGTTCCAGAACTTTAACCCAGTTACGGTTTTGTATTGATTGGCGATTTGGGTTGTTTTCTTAATTCTTAGTAGTAGCGTGTGTTTTGTTCATAGTTGCATAGATATCGGTGAATGTTTCTGAAATACTGCACCAAATGTTTCTGAAAAAATCCTATTTCTTCCTCGATAGTCTTTTAGAAACGGTTACTACATCTGTCAAAGTTGACATTTTCTAATCATCGCCATTTAAATGAAAATGGTATTGACAGTTCTATACGAGAAGTGTGTCTGTTACCTGAAGGTGATGTGGGAAACCAGATGTGACTTCTTTAATTAGAGAATTCAATACTCACAATGTGCAAATAAAGATAAGGAACTATAAATTAACGGTTTGGCTTATAAGTTTCCAACGATGTGGTTTTCAGAGTATGCCGTGTTGCATTAAATGTTTACTCCTGTGAAATTGTAACCCCCTATATTTTACATATGAAATAATTTTTTTTACTATAAGATTTTCCTTTTCTGGACATGAAATTGTGACGAAGTAAATTTTAAAATGTAATTGTTTCTCTTAATGGGAAAAATGGAAAAATAACAACTAAGAGTGAACATTTATCTTATGAGTGCTGTGTATTAAGTCTATAAAATTGTGCATAAAATATATAATGTTAAATGAATAATACATAGTCTATTGACTGTTTCTTACTCTCGCTGGACCACTGGTGGTAAATAAAATTTCCAAAAACTTTTTTTGCTACCCTATAATTTATTAATAATGATAAAAAATTTTTTTTGGCTAATTTCTGAAAGAAAATCGGCATTTTTGTATTTGCTGCCGATTAGGTAAACCGCAAATACGCGGTAAATTTGAAAAAATAGACATAGAAACACGAAACATGCTCCCTATTGACTCGTGCTTCATATGTTGTCTGGTCATTCTGCTGATGATAGTCCGACCTTTGTAAGATATATAATTTTTATCTTACTAAAATTGACTTGAAACCATGGTACAGAATATAGATTGGTAAATGTTTTTATTTTTCATTCCCTTTCGAAATTATCCCTAATTTTGTGGTGTGTAGTCTTTTGCTGCTCTTTCTAGCGGGTTAGATGTCCTATTATA
>NC_068983.1:34643992-34645299 GCF_001194135.2 Octopus bimaculoides | reverse complement strand
ACACCCGGAAGTCTCTCTGACCCAGTGACTCCTCAAAAGAATGGATCACCCACTCCTATGAACAACCAGGCAGAAAAGGATAGTGGAGCCAAGGAAGCAGCAAATAGAAGCCCCTCTGTTCCAGTGGTCCTACAAAGGAAAGGAGCCCTCACCCCAATAGATAACCGGTGGAAAACAGTACCCACAAGAAAAGGAAGAACAAAAAGTAGAAAATCGCAAGGTGGATACAATGCCATCCAAGACACCAAAGGAAAGAAGAAATCTGGCAGGGCAAATGTTGGCATGGGGAAGACGGCAAAAACTGCCGGTTTGCCCACCCGACACCCCGCCAAAACTACAAATGTTTAAAGGTTTAAAGGATAAAAACGTCCCTGAGGAAAGACGACAGGTGTCCGCAAGGAGAAAATTCAAGGACGTGCGCTCTTCAGAAATCATACGCAACGCAGCAGCTGAGCAAGAGTCTTTTTTGTGCATGGCGCAAAAGATTATGCAGCAGCTGACGTGGCTACGCCAAGCACAGACGAGGAACCTTGCCCCCCCCACTGCGCAAGACCACCACAGCCAACAGACATGGGATGGCCTCCCCTAACGCCTGCACAGGCATCACGCCAATATTTTTACTAAATATTGGGGGCCTGTTGCATTATAATAATAAAAGCAAAATTTCTTTCCTGAGAGACCTTGCTGCATACAATCAAGCCATATACATAGCACTCGTGGAAACTCACATCAGCCCTGATATAGAGGATGCAGAAGTACACGTACCAAAATATGTCATACTGCGAACAGACAGAAGGGAAAGGAGCCATGGTGGAGTTGCTGTATACATCCGTGACGACCCCAGGTCTTACTGTCATACTCAAATTCGGTATGCGACACCCTAGTTGTGTACATAAGACAACATAATATAGTCATATGCAATGCATATTGCCCACCGGATGCTTCAAACCACATAGGCAAATTTGAAGATTGCCTCACTAGAAATAAAGAAATCCTCATGAAACTGGAACACCATGTGACCATATTTCTTATGGGTGATTTCAACTTCCCCAACGTCAAATGGCCCGAAGGTCTCATACTCTCAGGAATGACTTATCGCAAGCAAGCACAGGTGGAATGCCTGCTCAACCTCACCAATGCCCTATTCATGGAGCAAACTTCTCAGACCAACTAGAGCGAATAACATTCTAGATCTCTGCTTCACGAACAATACGGACATCATTCATGATGTGAAAGTGACGTCGACATTTGTTTCGGATCACAGCATAATAGAGCTGTCTATGTTTGGGCCAAAAGAAACCAGAGAC
>NC_068983.1:34637884-34641893 GCF_001194135.2 Octopus bimaculoides | reverse complement strand
CCTGAGGAATCTGCACAAAGTAGGTGTAGGAGATTTTAAATCAAAGCTGGACCTCTTCCTATCGAGAGTCCCAGATGAACCTACCTCGCGGCAGGAGGTGCAAATGAGGGTTGCTAAATCAAACTCCATTCTTCACCAAGTGCCACATATTGTAAGAGGCTCCCTGTAATAACAGTGTAGCAACATGGTGGTGCATCAGCATGGCCGCAGCTCTAAGCTGAAACTTTAAAAAATATATATATATATATATATGAAGTGTATTAAGCATTCATCGTATTCCAGTTTCCTGCATTTTTCAATGAATAGAAGATGAACGACTATCTTTTGATACAGACACAACACAGGCTACGCTTTCAGGTATTTTGGAGAAAGTTTTCAGGAATAACCCAATAGGTTTACTATTAATTCCTTGAAATATTCACGAGCCAGGTTAGTTAGTAATAATTAATAAAATAACAACAGCAACAAGAACAGAAATAATAACATTGATTCGCTACTTGATTCATTAATTGAAAATTCTTTTAGGGATTCTCAAAATGTATATCAAAACTGCGTATGCATTTTGAAAATTTTCTGGATATCATTTATAAGCAAGACTGATAAATAATTCTATCAACAACAGACAGATTCATTCCATTCCTCGAAACGAAGGTGACAAACATTACAAAAACAAAAGAATGATTCATTTCGTTCCAATGCTAAAAGAAGTTTGTCTATTTTGATTTTGATGCACAAGAAGCATGCAAAGCTCGATATCGGCAGGAAGCAATAAACCGGTACTCGACGGTAATTTTGAAAATTTCACAATAAAAACGTGAGTTATCCGCTCAAGTGTGGCAAATAACAGAAGAAAAGGGCTGATGTTTCTATTTTATATGTATATTTTAGGCTACAACTCTCTTTCCTTCAAAGAAAACTATGATACTATTCTCATAAAAAACTTTAAGTGAAAATATGCGGATCAACGCATAACGTTGGGTCTTAACGGATGATATATTCTCCAAAGACGAAAATATGTTAGAATTTAAAATATTCACTTAAATGAATGTATGCATAGAACAGAAATAATGGACTGAAAATGTGCAATAAAAATAATATACAACAAAAATAGAAGCTTTGAGAATGTAAACCGCCAAAATAGCTGCAGCATATGGCAAACAAACGACATAAATAACGAAGTAGAAGAAAACGAAATCCGAAAACATTAACCGAAGTCAGACGAATGAAAACCAAGCCAAAATATAAATAAGGAAGTTGAAAATTTCAAAATAGGCAATTTTAATAGAAATAATGAATAATATAATTTCACTAGAAAAAATAAATGAATAAAATATACAGAAAAAATTCCTATAAACCTACAAATGTAATTGCCACGAATCAAAATCAACAGTAAAATAACAAAATCCACAACAGAATTGATGAATACACACACTCATAATTATCACTAGGTTAAATGAAATAAAATAAACAACGGTTGGAGTTACAAAAAGAAAATGTATATTCGTTCACATTTATTCATGAAAATAAAAAAATAAAAAAAGAATAATCAAATATATTGGAAAGAAATACAGAAGAAACAGAAATAAAATGGAAAAACCTCATCTATGAAGTAGTAAATAACGAAAGAACTCTAATGAAGGAGAAAAAATTTGAAATAAATACTATATCATAACGATGATGTTTGTAAAGTCAAAGGTTTCCTAAAACAAGAGATACTTGTTAAGTAGCTGCATGATTCTAAAATGTTTTGTGACAATACATAGCTTTAAGAAAATGTTTAAAAAGAAAATCCAAGCAGAAGAAACACAACATGGAGGAAATACGAAAAACTCGGGTAGGACAGTGTATGGACAGAATAAGAGTCACCACAGACGAGAGTACTATAAACAACCAGCATGTCACCTAAAACACTCACAGAAGTAATATGAACAAAAGAAATAACTCAAATCCAAAGATTAAATAAAAGTCATGGAAAATTATTCTCCATACTGACAAAATATGCGAAATGTAATATGGATTAAAAACACTTATCGATGCTTAATAAAGAATGTAAAATTTAATTTAGTTAGTTATGAGCTTAAGCTTTAATATTATGAAAATGGAGGCAGTAGTTCGTTGATACTATGCTGTGACGGGCATACAACAACATTCTGATTTAAGCCGAACCTCGAGTAGATTGATCATTCTGCATTTTCAGTGCATAGATAAATCGATAAAGCAAGCACATGATTAGACATAACAGAGTTTCAAATATTTGTTCTTTGTTTGATATGGCTGTGCATAAGTCAATAATATTTGTTTTTATTCACTGCTAAGAGACATTATATTTTACTTCAATGACTATATTATAAGCTTATAAAGAGAAATATGTATTTCTTACGTATTTTCAAAATGCGTTTATGGTGTGTGGTAGTGTTTTAGTTCTAAATGCTTTCAACATATTCTCTGGCACAGTTAATTTGGAGTTATTAATACGATAATAGAAATTAATTTGACAAAATACAAAGCAAAGACCACGACCATAGTAAAAAAAAACCCCAGATATAACGAATGAAAGAAAGTTTATCTAGTCCAACTAAATCAACATACAACTTGTTACACCAATAGACAGGATATTATTAAAAACCTTCAGAAATAATTCCATTCTAATCAAAAGTGCCACAAACGCATACACGATCGCAAAGTAAAAAATTATACTCTAGAGCAAATCAATATTGAAAGAGATTCCAACAGTTAATTACAGCTCAGTGAAATCGTCTAAATATGAAAACTCAAACCATAGACCGCATCCTAGAAATTATAGTTTCAACATATCTTCAGCGCTGTTGACACAAACTGCCTCGTTTGCAACGTAACATGTAGTGCAGATATAAACACCACAGCATGAAACAAACTGCAGCTACACATGGTGGTGGTTAACTACCAATAGGTTCAAAATAATTTACCATCGACACGAGTATATATTTCGGGACTTAAATATTGAAAACGATACTTCACGACTTAAGTATATATGTCCACTAGATTTGAATAATATATCATGTAGCATTAACTGGAACAATATTCATTAGTGCTCACCCATACTAAGCAAATGACAAGAGAATCGGAAAATATATATGCATATATGTGTGTATGTATGTATGAATGTATACACACAGATGAGCGCGCGCACACACAAACACTCACACACAAGCGAATACACACACACACACACACACACACATACACACACACACACACACACACGCACACACACACATACATATATATATATGCATTGAGAACAGAGGATGTCGTGAGAGTTATGGAAAAATAATTTTTTCAGTTAGTCGTTATTATTAGCACTTCGTTCATCTTCGAACTTGTTAAATTAAATAGAAAATCTGCAAACAGGTTGTTCATTTATATAAATCAAGATTTTTTTGTAGAAGAGGAAGACATTGTTTTTTTTTGCGTGGGGTGAGGTTCCAGGACAATGGAGATAGATAGATAGGTAGATAGATAGATAAAGAGATAGATAGATATATAGACAGACAGATAGATAGACAGAGAGATAGATAGGCAGAGAGAGGACCATTTATTTAGTTACTTTTTTTACCATTTAGTAAAAAAATTAACAAAATAAATAAATGGTAAAAAACATTCCAAATCGAAAAGAAATCCCTCCCACTCCCTTTCTCTACCTATCTATCTCTCTGTCTTTCTATCTGTCTGTGTATCTATCCTTCTGTCTATATATCTCCAAATAATGTTCTCCTTTTCTATAAACAAAAAAGAAAAAAAATCATTTATATAAATGAACGACCTGTTTGAACATTCACTCTTTTATTTGACAAGTTCGAAAGCGCTAATAAAAATAACTAAATGAGAAAAATTCTTTTTCCAAAATTCTGACGACTTCCTCTTTTCTCAATATTCAATATCTGTGCACCACTTCTAACACTCTCTCTCTCTATATATATATATACACACACACGCACATAAACACACACACGTGTATATGTATATTTAT
>NC_068983.1:34633175-34637729 GCF_001194135.2 Octopus bimaculoides | reverse complement strand
ATATATATATATATATATATATATATAAATAAACGAAAACCGCGGACGTGTGGTTTTAGGCTGTGCAAAAACATGTCCATCATAAACTAGAACCGTTTAAGAACATATACCATCGAAATGAAACATGTTTTAACTAACGTCTGATGCATACATCAATAAAAAAACTGAAACAAAAGTACACTAGAACCTGCATAATCTTAGGTAATTTACCGAAATCGAGCAATCTCCTGACAACGGCCAGGAAGTTTTTGAAGAGATCGACAAGCATTAAACATAACAGTCACCTGTCCTCGTGATTTAGATATCTAAAGACACAGACACGCACAACGCAGCTCCCCCACACACCCTCAAATACACACCCAGACGTGCACACCCGCATACACACAAATGTATTCGTGTGCACACGCATCTTAAGTCTGTGGATGTATAGTTGTAAATATATGTGCTTTTGTACGTAAATAATCAATAGAGATAGAGAAATACTGTGCAGAAGACAGCATAGTTGTATCTTTAGGAATCTTACGGCGAATTGGAGTGATGCGTATCTACTCTGTAAATTTATAGATAAGGTATGTCTAAGAATAAATATAGGCAGGTTTTTAGAAAACAGCACTATTCTCCTTGGTACGTATTTTTGAGACATTCTAACTCAACAATCTTTATTCGAGATGTAAAAAAACAAATTCCAGACACAAAATGTACCTTCGTTCGTAATAAGATCGATAATTTCAAGTCATGAAATGGCTTGCTGGATATCGATAGAATAAATACCAGTGATGTAGTATGCTTGATTAATCTGCATAAAATTCTCCCCCTCAAAAAAATACTGTGTGGCCATATGTCGACTATAGATATGTATGTAACCAATACGATAGTTGTGGTTCTTCGAACATTCATTCTCGGCATTGTTCTCTACTTGCGCTTGCTGCTGTTGCAGTCTTCCATACATTTTTCTATGACTATCATTGCTCTCATAGTTCACCTTGTTTGTCATATTTTCTTTATTTTCATAATTATTATTGATTGTTATTTTCATTGTAATTCTTATTCGTTCCAACACAGTTCCTATTATCATCATCGTTGTTGTTGTTTTTGTAGTTGCTTTCAAACAAAAATCTTATTGTCATAAGTGCAGTTAGTATTGATCTTTTGTTGTTTTCACAGCAATTGTTTGTGCGTCCGTTTCTGTCCATGTTAATATTATTGTTGTTGTTTCACTGCTGCTATTAAATGATGATACAACTATTAATATAATAATAATGATTGCTTTCATTGGACACACTGTCATAATACGTTGGGTATAGTACAAGGACGAAATATACAAACAGTATGGATTTAGATAGAGTAAAAAAAAAAGCAAGCTCTACAAAAACATTTTATTATATTGAATTCTCAAAAATAATAGGATCCACTTGTGAGGGTCAAAATCCATTTAAGGTTATCTGGTGCATTCTGAAAAGTCCCACGAATGTCTGACGCATTTACTATTAAAATGTGAGCTACCAGTTTCATGCTATCTGTTTCTAAACGCATTTGTATAGGTCTCGTCACCCTCTTAAAACTAATTGGATAGGAGAAGATCCCAGTGCATAATTACTCTTAACATTCGTGGAAAAACTTGAAAGCTTGACCAGAGTAGGTCGGCTCTGTCCACAAAAAATACAAATGCACAAATCCAACAATTGGTTTCCGGCGAAGCACATAAGCTGAGGAAGTCTGGTCACCCTAACTTATCAAAGCAAGAAGACTGTTCAATCTCAGCGAAACATTCAGCCAGCAGTTAAATCCCTTCTACACAAGACAGAGGCTATTCCAGACACTGAGCAAGAGCGTACAGGATACATTGTTTATTGTTTGATTCAGCTTGCATCTCAAACGAGTCCTGTAGATGGAACTATCTCTAATTTTGCTTTCAACTGTCAAATACAATCTGTAACGCTGTAATTTACAGCGATAATTAGAATCTGCTCCTACTCCTCGAAAAAAAAAAGCACTTTAGAATATTCTCATGAACACCCAGAATCGCACCGAGAATGTTCTTCTTTATATATTTTAACCTTCTATACATGGAGAGAGAGGATTTTTCAGCAAAATCGAAAGCAGTGAACACATTACAGGCATCAAAATATTCACTGCAGACTGGGCTTAACTTATGATTTCAACTTGTTCCAAACAAATCAACATCATTAAGGGTCTGATCCTTCCTTTACAATCCATTTTCTGTATTTTTTATTCCTATATGTTCTGCTAGTTATCCAGATGCTAGGGATCATCCATATCTAAATTGGTTTCTAGCATACGTACTAGGCCAAAACCTTTAAAGCCGGTATATGGCCAATTAGCTTAGCGTCAGCATTATTTTATGGTCAATTACAAAGAGAGAATGAAAAACAGAAAATGATAAGCATAATCGAATATGTGAAGGGTGAATGGCAAAACTTATTGATTTGCCGTTAAAGCGTTAAAAGGCAACACTGCGCCATCATGAATTTATTATATCACCCTTTTAAGTCTACCATCCTTATCTAATAAATAAATGATAGCAATATCGCAAAACAATAATGGCTTCTTATTAAGGCACAAGCTCTAAAATTTTAAAGGGGAGGAGTTAGTCGATTTACCCTTATACTTAGCCGGTATTTTATTTTATCTACCCAGAAAGAATGGGAGGCAAAGTTGACCTCGGTGGTATTTGAACTCAGAAGTTACAAATCAGTAACTAAAGACTGTAATTTTTTTGGTATCTAGACACTCTTCTCTCGGTGCCTCACAAATAATGACACTAATAACAATAGCAATGGTTTTTCATAATAAAACAGCTATAGCAACAACGAAAAATAAATAAACACTATTCAGAAAACTAATAGACAAAAAATTAATATTATTGCTAGTGCATATCTTGTCGTAGTGATTTTTTGTTAGTATCGATAATATTATTATTATTTGCATTAAACACCAACGCTGAAAATCTACATAAACGATGTAAAAGAAAGACAACCAATAATAATAATAATAATAATAATAATAATAATAATAATAATAATAATAATAATAACAACACCAACACCAACATGAACATCTAACTTGTCTCGTGAGGTCTCTGGGTGAGACTTACAGTCAACTTGTACAAATACAAAGCAGAAGTCAAACATATAATAATAATAATGATAATAATAATGATGATGATGATGATGATGATGATGATGATGATGATGATGATGATAATAACTATAATAATAATAATAATAATAATAATAATAATAATATAAACATAAGAGCACCACAGCAAACCACAGCACATACCCAAGGCGCACAGAGCTGCGCTCGGTAGTGAAGTGAAAGCACGTTATAAAAATAAAACTACTGAACTATAATAATAATAATAATGATGATGATGATGATGATGATGATGATGATGATAACAAAAAGAAGAAGAAGAAGAAGAAGAAGAAGAAGAAGAAGAAGAAGAAGAAGAAGAAGAAGAAGAAGAAGAAGAAATCTGAATGAAATCTAAATCTGAAAGCTGAGTATGAAAACAAAATCAGCAGCCTAGATATCAAAAATTAATGATTACAAGAAAAACCGCAGCAAAATTGCCATGATGAAGAATGGTGGAATGAGAAACGAAAGGATAGAACACACGCCTCCACACACATGCATGCAGATATATTTATGTGTGTGTATGTGTGTGTGTCTTTGTCTCTGTGTGTGTATATGTATGTATTTGTATGCATACATGTATATATAGCACGTGTATCCATAAACATACATGCATATTCATACATACATATATGTATGCATGTATGTTTATGTATGTATGTGTGTATTTATGTATGTATATATGTATGTATGTATCTATCTATCTATCTATCTATCTATCCATCCATCCATCCATCCATCCAACCATCCATCCATCTATCTATCTATCTATCTATCTATCTATCTATCTATCTATCTATCCATCCATCCATCCATCCATCTATCTACCTATCTATCTATCTATCTAACTATAATTCCACATAGTCAGCTACACAGACCACAAATTTGTCACTTGTACGCTTGACTTAGATAAGACACATAGACAGGGTCCCGGTTACTGGAAGCTGAACGCGTCGTTCACGGCACGCCATGCTTACAGGGACCGGATTAGCACTTTAGTTAAGAGAGCATTAACGAGTGCCATCATCAACAACAGATGGTGGTATGCCCTCAAAAAAAAAAGTAATCAAGTCAAAATCGGTTAGGTACAGTAAGGCCCTAGCGTTAGACCGAAATAGATTAGAGGGAGACCTAGTTAAGAAATTAGAAGAGGCACTTAGTACTGGCATCGCGTCCAACATAGTGGCGGCGAGGTTGGCCCTCGACCAACACTTCAACGCCAAACACGAAGGATGCGTTGTCAGAGCTAGGATGCGTGCTCTGAGGGACGAGGGAGTTGGAGCGGCCCGAGAGGCCCGAGTAGCGTAGGCGCAACGAGGCAACAGAGCCACCATTAGGTCTCTGACAGATGAAGAAGGGCGCGAATTACTCGAACCTGAAAGGATGTGCGAGGCC
>NC_068983.1:34623801-34630882 GCF_001194135.2 Octopus bimaculoides | reverse complement strand
AAAAAAAAGAGAGAGAGAGAGAGAGAGTACTTCGCTCTCATGTGTCTATTCCCTGCTGAGGTTACCATGGTCTTTTCCGTAGGCTTTTCTCTCCATGGATAAACCTAATGTTACCCCATTTTACACAATTGACATTTTCTGTGATATACGATACCCCATTTTTTTTTTGCCCCTACCTTTTGATCGGATTTGTTTTTTTTTATTTTTAAAGAAAAGCTCTACAGTTGTATTTGTCCCCTCTGTGTGCAGCCCTGTGTGGCTAATAAAAGAAAGTTATCTATCTACCTATCTATCTATCTATCTATCTATCTATCTATCTACCTATCTATCTATCTATCTATCTATCTATCTATCTATCTATCTATCTATCTATCTATCTTTCTATCTACCTAATAGTATGTATGTATGTATGTATGTGGGTGTCTTTTCAGAACGTTGTCTGGTTTAAAAAGCCACATGAGATGCCATGATGGTGCTAAGGTGTAGGTACAGGAGGTGGTCAGACTCTGCATAAGGAGTAGAAAACCACCACCATGTAAGTGTGTATGTATGTATGTACGTACATATATATGTATGTGTTTATGTGTGTGTGGGAGTATGTGTGTGTATATATACACGTATTACGGCATTAAAACACATCAGACTATGAATAGCAATATATAATAAATAAAAGCAAGGGAAATACAATGTGAATTTAAAAAAAAAACAAAAAAACTGCAAGACTTTTATGAATAATCAGAATATCGTTTATCGCAGTGAACACTTCTTTTTTTCTTTTCTTCCTTAGCTGACGATGACGACGACGACGATGACGACAACGATAAAGATGATCATACGGTTAAAACCGTATGATCCTTATGGTTAACATCGTCATCATTGGCGACATTGTCCTCATCGTCGTCATCATCGTCATCATCGTCATCGTCATCATCATCATCATCATCATCATCATCCTCATCTTCATCGTCGTCGTCGTCGTCGTTATCATCAACATTGTCATATGTTGTTCCAATCATCATCCTAACCATATCCATTGTCAGCATCATGATGACAAACATGAGCAGCAGCATATTCAATGGCACCAGCCTCATCTTTATCAGCCCCGCCCTCCCCGCCATGTTTTTAATTATCCAAATGATTACAGTAAATATTCGAACCCGTCACAATCACAACCACCGGTATCAGTTTTAACCGTATTATCAGTTCTCATTTCCATAATCATCATCAGCATCAAGAATTCTATGGATGATGACGATGATAATAATAAAAATAAAGACGGATAAGAAGAATAGAAGAAGGATTATAATGATGTTCAGCATCGTCATCGTCATCAGCATCTTCATCACCATTATAATCCACATCATTATTGTTATTGTCATATCATCAGGGCGGTTATCTTCTTCATTATTGAATTTATCATAGCCAAACCGATATAACGACAAGAACAGGCATGCTAAAACAATAGACGACATCAAACGAACAACAACAACAGCAATGAGGATAGAATGAAGATTATTGAATGGACAGCAAAACAATGTAATTAAAGGGAAGAAAACCTGGTGGTGAAGATGATGATGATGACGATGATGATGATGAGGAGGAGGAAGGGGAGGGGGAGGGGAGGAGGAAAATGACGAGGAAGACGAAGATGATGATGATGATGGTGAGGATGATGATGACGATGATTATGATTATGATGATGATGATGATTATGATGATGATGACGATGATGACGATGATGATGATTATAATGATGATGATGATGACGATGACGATGACGATGATGATGATGATGATTATGATGATGATGACGATGATGACGATGATGATTATGATGATGATGACGATGATGACGATGATGACGATGACGATGATGATGATGATTATGATGATGATGATGAAAATGACGAGGAAAATGAAGGTGATGGTGGTGATGGTGAGGATAATGGTGAAAATGATGATGAGGATGATGATGATGATGATGATGATGGTGATGGTGATGATGATGAGGAGGAGGAGGAGGAGGAGGATGAGGAGGAGGGAGAGGAAGAGGAATACGGTGACGAGGGTGAACGGCAGTCACAATCGTAATGAGTATTGACAACAACATTGAAAACACCATTAACAAGAAAAGCCTTCCTTCTTTAGAAAAACAAATCAATATGGAAGATAAAAATGAAGAAGAGAAGAAACATAGAAATGGCATTAGCAACTATTAGCGTGTAAAGTAATGTTAACAGAAACAGAAAGTAAACAACCATCGTTACTAAGGTCCTCTTCGTCATCATCGCCATAATCATAATCATCATCGTCATCATCATCATCATCACCACCACCACCGCCACCACCGCCACCACCGCCGCCACCAACATCAACAGCAGCAGCACCACCACCATCATCATCATATATATTCTTTTCTACTGTAGGCACAAGAACCGAAATTTTAGGGGAGGGGGCCAGTCGATCAAATCGACTCCAGTACGCAACTGGTATTTAATTTATCGACCCCGAAAGGATGAAAGGTAGAGTCGACCTCGGCCGAATTTGAACTCAGAACGTAAAGACAGACGAAATACCGCTAAGCATTTCGCCCGGAGTGCTAACCTTTCTGCCAGCTCGCCTCCTTAAGGCCAAAAAGTGTTGCACCAACACCAATAACACCATAATTATATGGAAAGCAGTGAAACGCAAGAAAAAAAAAAATGGAAAATAGATGTTCACAATAGCAGGGCAGGACAGGAATAGAAAGTGACACACCAGTGAACACTTTCAGCTCCCACATACATGTAAAGAGTATTGCAGCGTTGGGGATGAACTAATACAATCAGTATTTTTCAGGATCCCAACAGCATCAGAAACAAGAATAAAACAGTGGAACAGCAACAGCTGTACATTTGTCTATGGAACACTGTGCGAGATGTTATTAATGATCAACAATGTTGTATATACATGCAACCCACCGTCGCAAACACACACACACACACACACACACACACACACACACACACACACACACATACACACACACACACACACATGCACTCTTTCGCTCGCGCACGCCTGTTTAGATGTTCACACATACACTCACACACGCATACACCCACACGCACATGCACTCAAACACACATGCACTAAAACACGCGAACGCACACACAAACACAAATACAAATATACACAAAGATATATACCCAAACACGGGAATATAAACACACACACATACCCATGCACACACACACACACACACACACACACACACACACACACACACACACACACACACACACACTCACCTATATATATATATCGATATATATAAACACATGTAATAGATGACTTCAGCGGAACTCATTTATCCGGCAACTAATGGGATGCCATGCCTCTCTTTATACGGTATGGTTTAATGGTCTTGTTTTTAAGTTTAGCTGAGTGTTAGCTCGGTTCTAGAAGACATACGATCGAATTCATGGCCTATCATGGTCATCACGTGTTCTTTAGAGTCATGTGATACTACTTCATCTAATACGCTATTTATTTATGTAAGTATACGGCATGAAATGAAAAAGATTTCATTGTTATTTCTAGTCCCTTAATGGCGTTGGTTATATGAATGAAAACAATATAAGAAATGGTAGCGATCAAGAAGTATAAAGATAAGCTTTAATATCTGGACAGGTACGCAACATCTCAACAGAGAAGGAAACAATAATAATATATTAAGCATTGTCAACCTGCATTCGAAAACATCCATAAACCTTGAGAAACAAGGTAACCTTTTTTTGGCCTATCGATCTGCTAGAAATAGCAAAGAGATATCTATGAAATTCCACTCGACTGTCTGGAAAATGGAAGAATCCCACGGATAATGTTGACAGAGATAAAATATACAATGAGCACTAATGAAACCGGGTAGGCATGGTTGGAATTCTTCACGTTATAAATTTGCTTAGATGGGAAAGACAACGAGTTAAATAACAGCAACATCCACGCCAGCCATAGAACCAACAATATGCATTATATTGATTGTAATTTACTAAAGAACAAAGTTATATATATATATATATTGCACCGAGTTTACGGTCAACACGAAATGTCTCTATCATCTCTCATTTGTTATTGCTAGCCATATAAATCTACTCTATTCATATGTACACATAGAAACAAACACCCATTTCCCACGCCTCCGTCCATCCATCTATATACACATATATGCATACAGGTATGCATTACTACATACATGCATATATAGATTTGTACTTTGGCAACAATGTTGTTTTATAGATAACTCGCTATTGATGTACGTATATTATACAAATGCACTGTGAGAAAATATAGAATAACCACAAAGTCTTATACTTGACTTTAAAAAAATAATAGCAGGAGCTTTATTTTTACAACGCTACAATCACCCGCAATGCATTTGCAATATCAGTACTAATACAAACATGCGGGATACATCACTGATCTATAGATGTGCTCAGTTGCATAGATATTAAAAATTGTAAGATGAAAATATTAACTGACAGCATTCACTGAAACATTGATACTGACAGTCTGTTTAAAAAAAAATAGTGAGCAAGCAGTAAGCTCAAGATTTAACGCCTACAACCTTTAAGTCGCTCAGATTTCATACAAATAACATCTGTTAAAGAATTGCAGCAAATATAAATACTCCAACCAACTTCCCCAATATAAGTAATATTTTACGAGGTCCCATGTGGCTAACATAGCGGACTTTCAAAGCAAGAATATTAAAAAAATACCTACAGAAATTAGAAGAAAACCATTCAACACACCATAATGAGATTATAAAGGGGTGTCATGTAAACTTGAATATAATACTAATATCGCTCTTGGTGTATGTTACGGTACTGAAAAGATATAATATTATATATTCTTTTCTACTCTAGGCACAAGGCCCGAAAATTTGAGGAGGAAGCCAGTCGATAAAATCGTCCCCAGTACTTAACTGGTACTTAATTTATCGATCTCGAAAAGATGAAAAGCAAAGTCGACCTTAGTCGAATATGAACTCAGAACGTTAAGACAGATGAAATATTAGCTAAACTTTTCAACCGGCGTGCTAACGTTTCTGCCAGTTCGCTGCCTTGATAAAAATATATATTAAACAGTGGCAAATGTATTGCTGCCTCTTTTATCCTTGATCGGAGTAACATGAACATTTATTTATTTTGCATTTTATCCTTCATAATATACGCTTAAGTAAATAAAACTTGTAAATGTCCATTTGACTTTCTTCTGACACTTCCGCGATATCTGACGCTAGTTACCTATCTTCTTATGGTATACGCAGTGTAATTCATGTGTTTAATTTTACCGCTTGAGTGCCGTTGGTGTCTTATCTTAACAAGGCCTTCATTGCAATCCGTTCCTTAATGCCAGCCTTGTGTTTACAGCAAACGTTGCAGAAATATTCGTTACACAAAGGTAGAACTAATGTCTCATAAACAAATGACTAATTTTAACGGCATGTATGAATATCTTGTATAAAGTTGTAGGTAAAGTATACATCAATAGTACAATAACGTTGAACGAACAACTTCTGAATCTTGGCTATTGATTCTTGCTTCTATATACTATCAGAGATTATGCGGTAACATATTCACATAAATGATTAACAACGACGCGGTTTTCCAAGAAAGAACGGACGAAACTACTTCGCTTTCTCGAAATTCAATGGGTTAAAACTTTACAGTCCGTATAGCATTGAAATAAATTTTCTACAATTGAGGTATCAAGGACACCGAATACACACAATGGCATATGCATATACGTAAAGGATCATAAGAGATAGTCGACAGGGAAGAGGCAGGAGCCCACCTTGCATGCCTTATGTGTTTGAGTACCCAGTAAAAAAGAGATACATTAACTTATCTTTATATTAACAAAACATTTCAGCTCGCTTTACAAACAAACACACACACACACACACACACACACACACACACACACACACACACACACACATACACATACACACACACATACACATACACACATACAAGGAAACTTGTCTTATATTTACTGTCCGTATTGAATTCAACTATGGACTTTAATCAATCAAATGGAAAAAAAAAATTCATCGATGGATAGTCTGATAGATAGATACAAAAGCACGTGCGCACACACCACGTACACACTACACATTTAGGTACAATTTAATATATATCTTCGCACACACACACACACACACATGAACGCACACACACACACACACATACGCACACATACACACATATATATAGATAAATATTAATGTTTGTTTCTATTTTTATGTTCAGTTAAAATAAAAGCAATTTTATATTAATCTGATGGTTCAACCTATACTTTTGTAGCGTACTAATTTATTATTTTTAAGCAAGAATGTCTTGAGCATATATGTGTTTGTATACACATATACAAAAAGCCATATCACCTACAATTTATTCAGGTATTGTGCACTTTCTTTGATTAAATATCTCAGACGCACGGATATTATACTGCTAATGTCTGTATGCATCTATCTAACATGTGTGTGTGTGTGTGTGTGTGTGTGTGTGTGTGTGTCTGTGTGTTTGTGTGTGTGTGTGTGTGTGTATGCATGTAATTTATTAAGGACAACTTCCGGACAGCGGGCTCGTTTCACCATTATGTTGCTAAGTAGAAATATAGAAGAAAAAAGATAAAACAAGAATGTCTTATCATAATATATATACTTATAAAAAATAGGAAAACATGAGTAGACGTTGAAAACTAAGGCTAAAAACAGAAGTGAAAAAAATAAATAAAAGTGCATGGTAGGAAAGAGGAGAAAATGGTCAGCGAGTATAAAAATAGAAACGAAATGGTAGAGGACGGTAGATGGCTGTACTTTAGTTATTACTTACGTCTATTTATTATACTTGATATATGTAATGTATTTGGGTTGATTCATACAGAATTTTATATTTATAGAAGGTTAAATCTCGTGTTAAATATTGAGATGAGCGATATGGCCTTTATTGACATTTCCTTTTATGCATGATCTGCTGTTTAAAATTATGCGCACCGCCACGTGTGTATATATATATATATATATATATAT
>NC_068983.1:34616784-34623363 GCF_001194135.2 Octopus bimaculoides | reverse complement strand
ATATATATATATTAAGTTTCACAAGAACGCAGTTTTGTCACACAACATGAAAATTAATATACTGATAGTAGACTTAGGATAATGAACAACGTGTCCCCACTAGGCGAACGATATGAAATGAAAAAAAACATTTACAGAACTACATACACCGCATGCATTTCTCTGGATATGATCAGAAAATAGGGTTCGAGTATACAGGGGTGCTAATAAAAAAAATTGATAACATTATACGTAATGATACCAGTGGTACCTGTCCTAGATATAGAAACAAAGACTGGAATAGGATACAAAGAACTTGTGACAAACAAATAGGGCGAACACGTGGTATAAAACCGACAAATATCAAGGAGTGAGGTTTGTAGAAGCCACAGCCCATGGAGAACTAGCTCGTAGATTTAGGAAAGCTCTGAAGGAGACCAAACTCAACATTAAGATTGTTGAAAAGCCAGGGAACTCCCTCAGATCATAGCTATGTAGGACGTACCCATCTGAAATATTCGTATTGGTCGATTTCAGCGCGAATTCCAAGGAGTACATGTCATTTCCAAATTTCTGGCAGAGTGAATTACGTCATGGTATTATTTTCCTTATAGAGGATGCCCAACTAAACAAACAATACTGAGTAGTCAACAAAATCAAAAACAAACAATGCACTTGACAGAAAATAAAAATATAAAATAGCAACAATTTATCCATTGCACCTTATACATACATACATGCACTATGTATGTGTGTGTGTGTATGTGTGTGTGTGTGTGTGTGTGTGTGTGTGTGTGTATTTTTATATGTTTCTTTTATCTTCAGCCTCTACTCGTTTCAGTCATGTGACTGCAACTATGCTGAGGAACCGACTTGAAGGGTCTTAGTCGAACGAATTGAGCCCAGTACTTTTGTTAAAGCATTGTTCTCATTCATTCAGTTCATTTGCCGCGCAGATAAGTTACGGGCATCCAAACAGGTCAACAACAGTTGTCAAGCAGTGGTAGAGGCAAACATCACTAAAACCAAACACAATCAAAAACACACATATGGTTTTTTTTACACACACACACACACACATAAATGTACGTATATCGACATACTTCTTTCAGTTTGCGTCTACGAAATCCACTGGCACCGCTTTGCTCAGCTTGGGCCATTATACAAGGTGACAAGCAGTGGGACTGAGCACGGAACCTTGTTGTTGTGAAGCAAACCTCTTACGAGACAAACAAACCTACGCCTCTGCCACACCTGCTATGTGTTCCTACATAGTTGTATGTGTAAACCATGATTTAATTTTTGTATATATTGTCTTCAGTATCACATTGTCATTTGTTTTGTTTTCTTATTATCTATCATTCATCTATTTATTATAATACTAACCTTTACTTCAGATGAATAATAATTTTTGTCTCTTCCCATTCGTTATTCCATGTAACATTTTCAATCTGTGCGCGTAGTTAAATACATGTATGTTTATATTATATAAGTACGTATTATTTGTAGAAATCGATATTATATGTAATTAACGGTTTTTATTTAAAAAAAAATAATAAAACGGTTTTATTTCCTGTTTATTCAAAGTTCTGTCACATCTAGGATTTTTACTTATTCTAGTCAAATATATTTTCTTGAGAAAATATGTCGCCACGACTTCTTATTTCTCTTTCTTAAAACGTCTGATTTCACTGCGTAAAATCCCAAATTACAATCACCTTTCTCAATTAATTTTATCTAAATTTTAATTAACAAAATATCTTTCGTTTTATTTAATTCTTATCTGTTTTATATTATTCTCAAATAAGTTACCATACGTCTAAATAAATATTGATTCCCAGGATTTAAGTATTTAATTGACGAAATTCATTTTACATAGCCCCAAAAAACACTTATTAAACTAATTTCACTGTATTATACAGTGATGTTGGAAACGTTCCATCTCATTATAAAACACTTTTACTGAAAAAAAAAACTTTGTATAAGCTCTAACAAGTATCATTTGAATAAGCATTATTTGATAAGTTGAAATTTACAGATGTCTTTAACCGATCTTATAATACATTTTCGCAACCTCGGTGTCTATCCTTGTTTCTTAAATATTTAAATTTCTTCCATATTACACTTCTGTTCCATTGAATTTGTTTCATGTTTCTGTTTGCTTGTAAGTGCTTTTAGCGATAATACATTTCTGTTTCTATTGTCTTTCATATCTATAAATACTATGATATAAAATAATTTTAGAAAAACGATATATCTATATCTGAGGAGCTATGTAATTCCTTAAACGTGTCTGTAGCTGGTACGATATTAACATCAATTATTCTAATAAATTCTACATTCTAAGTGTATATTCCATAGTAGTTTGAGATAACTGTTTCTCCTTATTTTAATGTTTCATGTCTATTGTTATACCATATAGCCTACTTCATGCTAATAATGTTTGCTTGTAAATCGCTAACCTATTAGCTGCAATCTCTGTATCTTAATCTTAAAATGTAACCTATAACGTACTATACCTGATTATATTGAGTTCCTTATAAACCCGAAATATTGATACGGCAGTGTATTTTCTTTGTATATTCATATATAAACGTAGTATGTTTATTTTGTTTCTTCGACTATTCCATTCTGAAAATGGTATATGGAACCACGTTTTATTGTCATAATATTGCAACGCTTCACTGTATACATAGAAGTATATATCAATATACAAGGAATTGTGAAACATTCGCAAAATTGTGGCAGTATGTCAGTAATATATTTAAACCTAATATTGTAAAGTGTTACTTTATATCTTTATTAATTTAACCTCGAATTTATTTATAAAGGAATTGAACCGCAGGGCAAGGGCATCTAGCATGAGGTGGCTAAACATCGTTTAAAATTTAAAACTGATAGTGGATATTCGGTTTTGATATTTCCATGATGGTATGCATTTGTTGTGAACGGCTTCATTATTTTATCGGCCCCAGGAAAATAACGTATCATTTCATCTTTGCTATTAATGATTATAAATATATCAACATTAACATTAACAGATATGCCGTCAACATGCCCTACTACAGGACAGCTTTCAGACGTATTTAACAAAATGACCGATAAAAGTAAGCAATTTTATGTGAGCCTTAAATTAATATAATATAAATTTTGTAAATTATTTTAGATCAGTACATAATATCTATTTCATACATAAATAGCAGTAACTCCAATTTAGACATGTTAATATGCTAAACTAGAGAATAGCTGTGCCATATATTAGTGAGTATAATTACATGAAACACCGGCTAAATCTCTTTGCTGTAAAACATTCAAAGTTTTCTCTGCTTCATGAATTCAAATTATTTGATTTTTGTATTGCTGAAGATTCACCTTAGTCTGCTATAAATAAATTCCTAGCCATATTATTTGCAAGTTTTCACAGAATAGACATGTTTCTGGGTATAAGGTGAAATATACAGCAAACCAAAAGTATGAAAACGTTTTGATTGAGTAAGGATGACCACCATCACACACATTTCCTATCATTTTTATAAAGCAATAATTTACAAATTTCATTGATTTCCTTCATGCAGTAACCTAAAAATGGAAGCAAAATCGATCTTTGAGAATGTTCTACATATATATTAAATATATATGATTATAAATATTTGCTAGGCGCATGAATTTGCTTGTCCGAAAGGAGAGAAAATATTTAAAGATTGTTGGGAAAATCATAACCGAGTGATGAATTAGTTATTCAGTTAGTTCAGATATGCCTAAGGAAATACTTGTAATATAAACACCTGATTAATAATGATCTTATTGACAGCATACAACATATACACTAACTTATGCAATTATAAATTTGATAAACCGAAGGAAAATTACAAAATCTTATTTCCTGCAGCGCTGCTTCCAGCAAAATCTTCAACTACCATTAGATCTGTCATCTCGCCATGCTTTATTCATGCCTTATCATCTCACATAACACTAATATATGCACTAATTATTGCTGACCGATTCAGCATGTGGTGGATTTGGTGGTGAATATTTCACTAGACGTCAAGGCACTCAAATCTCAATAGCATTGTCACATATATCTATGTACAACTAAACACGCCGGACGTAATAACATATGTAATAGTTAATGTTTGAATATTGTGATAGCTCTCATTGCTGTGTTAAAGCAGGTAGAATAGATTTGTGAAGGTGCGTGTCTTAGTGATTTGGGCATTCGGTTCACAATCGTAAGCTCGTGCGTTCGATTCCCGGCGGCGCGTTGCGTCCTTGAGCACACCAGTTTATTTCTAGTTGTTCCAGTCCAGTGAGGATGCAAAAATGAGTCGAACCTGTATTTCTAAGAGCCAACCTTATAATATTCTATGCCATGCTGAATCTCCACGAAGACTACGTTAAGGGTACGCGAATCTGTGGAGTGGGAAACCGCTTGTACTTTGATTTCGATCGGGTCAACTGTTGGCCACGTCGCCGTTATTGTCGGAATGCTGTTTAAGAATATAATTATATCGGAAAGGGCATATTAAGATAGGTCAATTATATGGGAAAAGACAGATTCAGATAGGTACATATTTTATTATATGTACCTATCTGAATATTAAATTCCTCGATTATTTGAATTGAAATGCATGTCACGAGAAGAAGTCACTAACTGACTACCTTTCTTTAGATTATCAAGTGCTATGGCGATAGATTGTGATTGATTTCTATACTTTTTGATTTTTTTTTTAATAAATCTTGTATCTAGTCCCTCAGTGTCCCGATTTAGATTCTATTCCTCTTCAAATTTCATATATTGGTTTCAAATTTGGGCACAAGGCCACAATTTCGAGGGAAGGAGCAAGTCAATTACATCGATCCCAGTGTTCAACTGGTATTTATTATCGACCCCAAAACAATGAAAGGCAAGGTCGGCCTCGGCAAAATTTGAACGCGGAATTGTAAAAACGGGCGAAATGTTGCTAAGTATTTTGCACGGCGCACTAACGGTTCTGCCAGTTCGCCCCATTTCAAATTTCATATATTCTTTTCTATTTTAGGCAGGAGGCCCGAAATTTGGGGAGGGGGCCAGTCCGATTAGATTGACTCCAGTAATTAATTTATCGACCCCGAAAGGATGAAAGGCAGAGTGAACACCGGCGGAATTTGAACTCAGTCAAATTTCATATATTGATGACCAAATGCACAAAACACCCCTCCAAAAAGGTTACCGTGCATCGAAATGCAGTGTACAAATTGGGAACAAATAGCTTCCCAACACAAATATCAGTCTTTCATACTGCAGTACCATCACAGTTCTTGCATGTGTGTCTTTATCTATTTAAACACACAAAATGGACAAAAGAGTGTGCAGATAACAAATGAATACAGGCTACGCAGTTTATTGTTTTATTCCTATTCAAATATTTTGTTACCGTTACATTTTTCTAGAGTAGTCTATACATTATTCCTACGACTTTTCTATGCATCATAACATAAAATAAGCATATCACTAATACATCTACATGCAGAGACACACTCAGGTATATAGGTATAGATAGCTAGCTAGCTAGCTAGATAGATAGATAGATAGATAGATAGATAGATAGGTAGGTAGGTAGGTAGGTAAGTAGATACATAGATATATAACACGGGATTGGGTGAGTGAGTGAAGGGAAGAGATAAATGGATATATATATTTATCATATATCTCTCCGTCTTTATTCCTTTCCCTCCACTTATGTACTCATGTACGAATTTGTATTCTGTTACGCACACACAACCAATGTAATCTAACCAAAGCAATTTTGCTTCATCTCAACCAGAAATTTAATCACTGAAAGTGGAAAGGGCATCTCGTTGTTACAGTTGCTATGCACTTCATCAGCCCCGCTGTTGAACTGAAGAGAATTAATCGTCTAGCCACACAATATGCAATATCTGATGATATGACTACTGATTGATATATAAATCGACCACGGAGGACGAAGACAAGAAGGGTCACTTTATATATCACGGAGAACTAATAACTATCTTAGAAAGCTAATGGAATTACCTTCATATTAATATACACGTGGACTGCAATATACTGGGTGTCTTAAATACATTCTAGAAGGTATACACTTGATGGACACATAAAGCTGGGTAGTACAGATACTGTTTATCTCAGCGAGATATCTAATCGCTGAGAGTGCAAAACGACTGATTACGTAATCAGTACTATAGTAATGTGTATGTCTGATTTTAACTATCGGAAGAAATTTTCTTCAAACATTTCACTAGTGGCTTAGTTGTTAGTGTGTAGCACACATGATCGTCAGATCGTGTGTTCAATTTCCAGACTAGCTGGCGTGTTGGAGTCTTGAGTAAAAAGCGCGTCATTTCACGTTGCTCTTGTGCTGTGTGGAGAACGGTATGTCGAAGGATAAACCCAACGTTGACTCTGCGCGTCATAAAAGGCGACTAAGAAAGGTGAAGATAAGATTTGCCGCCGACCTCATAAAATCTTCATTAGCACCGACTACCCATACAAATCTATGAATTGGAGTGTCGTTGCCTGGGTGGTGCAGAAATATCATACACCAGAAGTATATATATATATATATATATATATATATATAT
>NC_068983.1:34609473-34613918 GCF_001194135.2 Octopus bimaculoides | reverse complement strand
ATATATATATATATATAGAACAAAAACAATTCCAGCGTGGAAATGTTTATAAGCCATTTAAGAAACACACAAAAGCCGTTAGATTTATTTCAACATTTAAATTTAATTTGCCATGGCAAATTAAATTTAAATGTTGAAGTGAATCTAATGGGTTTTGTGTGTTTCTTAAATGGCTTATAAACACCTTCCACGCTGCAATTGTTTTCGTTGCAGCACACGATCTCAGATCAGGTCACTTGCTATGCAAGTACATCTCCTATATATATATATATATATGGTTAATGAGTGGCAGAAGATGGAAAATACGTGAATTTTTATTAATCACAACAATTTTTCCGACCCATCTGGAATTTATCCTTCATGGGTGGGATACTTAACAACTGGTTCAAGGTATCCAACGGTGCAAATGTGTCTCTTCGAGTGATACATAGATATAACACGTTAAAATAACAGCTCATCACTTTTACTTCTAAGTCCGTGTAAAGAAAAGCAGCAAATTAAAGGATATAGATTCATTTATATAGAAAATCGATACTAAAAATAACTGATGCAAAAAGAAATGAACACAGAATGCAACAGAAAAAGCATTAAATATAACCGTGAACGAACGCGGTGAAAGTGATTGTGCTTTACCCTGGTAGCTTACAACCGGGTATAGACCATTTGCGCCATTATCTAATAATATAAATATAAGTAGATTACTGAGCAGTGGTTTCTAAACTTTTTGAAGCTGCTGCTCCCTTGGCACCCGGCTCATATTCCTAGCGTCCACCCACTCACCACCGCAAACATAGACCACTTTCTACAGCAAATTCAAAACAACTATATTTCAGAAATAAAACTGAACACAATTAATTCATTACTTTGTTTCGATGTAGGAGCGTTAAGTTCTGATATGTATAAATGCAATGTTATTACCTGTTCAAACATGCTTGTGGCACTGTTTTGTCATGGAGAAAATTTCTCGCTGTTGACGCAGGTGTGTCTGTGTGGTAAGTTGCTTGCTTACCAACTACATGGTTCCTGGTTCAGTCCCACTGCGTGGCACCTTGGGCAAGTGTCTCTGAATAGCCTCGGACCGACTAAAGCTTTGTGAGTTGATTTGGTAGAGGGAAACTCAAAGAAGACCGTCGTATATATATGCACATATATATGTATGTATGTATGTAGGTATTATGTGAAGGCGCATGGCTCAATGGTTAGAGCGTCGAGCTTACGTGCCTGGGAGGGTAACTTTGTAGGTGCAATCCCATGGTCAGTCATGACCGAAGCGGGTCTCAGCATGTGTGTAGGTATGTTTGAGTGTTTGTGTGTCTGTGATTGTACCCACACAATGGCTTGACATCCGATGCTGGTGTGTTTCCGTCACGCGTCACCTAGCGGTTCAGCAAAGGACACTGATAGAATAAGTATTAGGCTTTTAAAGAATAACTTCTGGGGTAGATATGTTCGACTAAAGACGATGCCCCAGCATGATCGCAGTCAAATGACAGAAACAAATAAAAGAATAAAAGAGTAAAAGAATAGCCTACATACACTTAGACCATTTCGCAGCGCCTACTTTCCAGACTGTGAAATGCAGCATTTCGGAATAGTTATCTTCTCTTCAGTCACAGACACCGGTTGAAGGGTCAGTGCAAACTGAACTAGGTGTATTTACACCATTGTCAACAGCCAGAAATTCACTGATAAAACAGTGAATGGTTTCATTATTAGTCCAAACGTAGTACCATAACATTATTTTGTTGCTTTTACATCGTTTTGGCCACCCCATTACTATCTTATCATCCCACATCTCCTCACTGCCTCTCCCTGTATCAATCCACTCCCCCCGTGGGTGCAGTGCCGCACACTTTGGGAGATACTGGTATAGAGTAATTAAATTAATTAGAAGTGCTTGAATTTGGGGATATAATTCTCGCAAGAAAACGTAATAAATTCTGAGGTAAGTAGAGAAAAAAAGGTATACATGAAAAGTATACCTAAAAACTAAATATTTCACCCAGTGTAGGGTGTCTATACAGACATACGCGCACACACACTGACACACACATTCACACGCGCGTGCGCACGCACGCACACACACACACACACACACACACACACACACACAAACTTACGCGCACACGTCTGAATATTTGCCTTGTTTTTGTGAGCGAGTGTAGGGTTTAGAGTGTGTGTGTGTGTGTGTGTGTGTATAAATCAGCTTAAATTACATGCGAAATACACACATACATACATACACACACACACCCACACCAACCCCCAACCCCCCCACACACATATACGTGGGATTGTTTAAGAGCAATATTTCCCCAAAACCCTCAGCAGTAATTTATTGATTTCAAATGCTAAACGTCATACTTAATTATCATCAAACCCAGTATAAATTCCCCTGAATATTCAAATGTGTCTTCTAAGCGTTGCACTAAAGTCAAAAGAAATTATACGTTTAACTGGAATTTAGCACATATTCAACTGTCGCTATATAAACAATACAGTAAACTTATAAAACTTGAATTCACTTGTCTGATTTATGTAATGTTCTTCATCGTTGTAGGAAGTAAATGCGTTTCGCAATGTTACCAGAATATGCATTTGAATATTCAATACAATTTTACTGAAAATAATTCTAATATAAAGCGATGTTTTAAGTTTAAATCAATAAGGTGGTGTCCAGATATTCTAAGAAAGTTCTAAATGAGAACTGACAGATAATATATACTACCATAGTTAGTATAGTGAAGGAATGAGAAATGAAATATTGTCTGTGTGGTTCTTTATTTCACTATTTCTCCCTCTCCGTCTCTCTCTTCCTCTCTCTATATAATTATATGTAAAAGCACTCACTCGAACATGCATGCACAAACACATGCACACATACACACGCATACGTATTGTTACACACATACATATTTTTCTCTTAGTCCATTTTCATAGAAATTATGTAAATTACTTGAAATTGTGAATGATTATCTAACCTACTGGATTCAAGGCAGCCCGGCCACATTCCTGATGACGGCTGTTGGGAAAGTAGCTCGCGTCTGTAACTGTACTCTTTTTGGCTCCCTGTCAAATTGTCTTTACTTTTATTTTCAGGCACTTAAATTGCGGTCAATTCTTGATTCTTGAGGTTATCTGACCTTTCCAGTTGATGTCAGTCGCAGTTGGGTTCATTCATTTTAAAATGTAGTTATTTTTAATAAATTAAGGATTTATCTTGCGTCCATTGTTTTCTGATCAGTGCAGAAGTTCCCTGGGAAGAGGACAGAAAAATTACACACTTATTGCTCATGTATAGCTCATGTATAACAGAAAAATTAGGCAATGGCATTGCTCTAAATCCTGTGCAGCCGACTTCTATGTACATAAGTACTACGTACGTATGCATGTATGCATGCATACGCGCATTTATGCATACATCAGGCATGTGCTGTCAGTAATTACTCAGGGTAGGCAGTAGGTTTGCATTATGTAGTAAAACACAAAATATAAGCGAAACAGTCCGCGCGACTAAGTTGAAGGCAGATCTATTTTTGCCTTTATAGCACATAAAGAAAGCGATGTTGTAGAAATGTACCCAGAACGTGTACTACAGCAGTATTATTCGCAGCTTTAAAACTGAGATTGAAAAGCAGGGGCAAAATATGCCTACCTCATCTACAAAAATATAAAACATTTTGAAGTTTATGCATAGTAATCAGACTAACCTTCATAATTTTATTGAATTAGGTGCATCTTTTGCCATGTTGCTATCATTTGTTTTATTCAAGGTAGGCACTGCCTACGCTGCCAACCTAAGCCGTACGCCCCTGGCATGTATATATATGTAGATATCTTTGTATGTGTATATTTGCATGTATCTGCGTATGTAAGGATGACTGTATGTGCGTATGTATGTCTGTAAATATGTATGTATATATGAATGTGTGTATGTATGTGTACGCTTATATGTATGTATATTTATGAATGTATGTACGTATGTGTGTATATGTGTGTGTATGCATATGTGTGTTTGTATCTGAGTGTGTTTGTGTGTTTGTATGTATGTATATATTTATGTATGTATGTATAGATAGATGCATGTACGGGTACGCAGTTGGTGGCCTTTATGTAGTAAATCTATCTATCTATCTATCTATCTATCTATCTATCAACGAGATTCCAAGCATTGACCTCTCCATGGCTCTTTGAACCGTTACCAATCTCTACTCTTCTCTCTTTGTTGTAGCCCATGTTTCACTACCATATAACATTGAAGGTAGGACTGTGCTGTTTATGAGGCTGGCGCGGTTGGTCCTGTCCAACCTACATTTGAGCACATCCCTTATGTCATTAAACGCCTTCCATCCGGCCCCTATTCTCCGCGAGATCTCTTCGATGTCTCGGTACATATTCACTTCCTGTCCCAGGTAGACATATTCTTTTCCCTCCTCTATTTCATC
>NC_068983.1:34599270-34608888 GCF_001194135.2 Octopus bimaculoides | reverse complement strand
ATATATATAGATAAATAGATAGAGAGAGAGAGAGAGAGAGAGAGAGAGAGAGAGAGAGAGATACATATACATGTATATATATACAGATAATTGTATAGCAGGTAAAATATTTCCGAGCATTTGCTTTTGTGTTTCAAAATATTTCACGTCAACATAATACTACGCAATTACTCTGAGTATTTTTGTTTTAAAAAATCGCACTTTGCTTAACACATGGTTTTGAAGTATCCAACTTTCTGATGTCTAAACTATAAATGGAATCTTCACTGCCAAAAAAAAAAAAAAACAACAACAAACAGCAAGAAAAAACGAAAACAAAGAACGTTCTCTTGTTGAAGGCGCCAACAACGGAAATGCACGATTTTTTCCCAGTGAAAATATCTGTTTGTCTAAAATACAAAGCTCTCTGCCGACGTAAATAAAAATACATTGAATATGTTTGCCATGTTAATGTAAAAATGTCTGGAAACATCTAGTTTTTAATAGAAAAAGAAACAAACTAATATTAAACAATATGTCTCTATAACTAATATTAGAATCCTCAATGATATTGCAACTATTTTTTAAAAATATTTATTTCCGTTAATATAAAACAGTGCCAAACAGAAAAGATAACTCTATGCTACCTGTAGAGATTGCATGAAAAAATAGATATTGCGGTTTATTGGCTGTTTAACTTGTGTAAAAATATACAAGGATAAACTAGATCTATTTATATTCCGATTTCTAATTCTAGGATATATTTTAATATTACGCCACTTGGTAGCCTTAAAATATGTATCAGATACAATGAGGTCGATTATTTCAATCATAGGCTTTTCTATGAATATGTGGTTTCTTACTTTTCACTTAAGCAACAGATATACGAGTAAGATAGGAGGCAAGTTTATCACACAGTTTTAATATCAATCTGAAGCTATACCCACATTATTTTACTTTGTGAACTGATGCTACTCTATATTTCTTACTTCATTTTCTTAAAAGTAGAGAAGTCTAGTTTTGTTACAGAAAATACAATATTGTTTATGAATGGCTGCATATTAAAAGGAGGATGTAGGAAATATACAGGAAATATAAAACGAGATTTTTTATAGTTTATTTTCTTTTTCCTGCCTTAAAGGCAATACACGAACAAATATTTTTTCGTTGTGCTACAAATAAATCATTCAGAGTTCTTTAGCCATCTGTCTCATTAATTTAGATATCATACTTACAGCTACCAGATGACACTTGCATCTAGCTAAAATTTCTAAAGATATACATAAGATATATCCTTCTCGTCTCCATTTAATCGGTTTCACAAAGCATCATTTCGTAGCTGAAACTAATAAACAAAACAACAAATGGGATTTGAACCTCTACATTTCAGTTATTTGGCGAACTCTGCTACCGCCTAAATAAAGTATGTCAGCCTAGACTTTTCCTCAAATTAGAATCAGTAATGTGCCTCTTTTGTTTTGTTAGCATTGGAGTCTCCCTGCATTAGCAGAGGAGTCTAAGCTGGTAGCATCTAATAACACGTAATGTAAAGAGAGAAAGAAGGATTGTCAAGTGGCTTGAATTATTATTAGTGCTTTTGCTCGGGAATCAACAAATACGCGATTATTACTGAGTGGAGGGGTATATGTTTGCCTCTCTCGATTATTTACGTTTATAATATTTAATGCTATTTACATACACCAATTTCATAATTAGCTTAACAATAGGTTTAATTAATTTGTAATATCGCCAAATGTGTATTATACTAAATTTGTCTGCAGGGATTCACGAGAACGATAGAAGCAATCCTGATTTCACGCTATTTCAATTGCGTATATTCAGTTTTTCTGAAAGCTTCCTCAATACCAGTGAATATTTAATTCCTCTGTATCGAAAACATGAATTGTGGCTGTGTGGTAAGTAGTTTGCTTACCAACCACATGGTTCCAGGTTTATTCCCATCGCGTGGCACCTTGGGCAAGTGTCTTCTACTATAACCTCGGGCCGACCAAAGCCTTGTGAGCGGATTTCGTGGACGGAAAATGAAAGAAGCCCGTCGTATATATATGTATATGTATATATGTATGTGTGTGTATATGTTTGTGTCTGTGCTTGTCCCCCCAGCATCACTTGACAACCGATGGTGGTGTGTTTACGTTCCCGTAACTTAGCGGTTCGGCAAAAGAGACTGATATAATAACTACTAGGCTTCCAAAGAATATGTCCTGGGGTCGATTGGCTCGACTAAAAGGTGGTGCTCCAGCATGGCCGCAGTCAAATGACTGAAACAAGTAAAAGAGCAAGAATAAAAGAGTAGAGCTTGTAACAACATTGTACACGGTATTGACAAACTTCGACAATAGCTAAAAGCGTCTGTCGTTCTGATTTTTAGCAGAAGAAATCTCTGAAGATATTTTATCTCAGACAATCCCACAGTTTGATGCTTTCTAACGGTATATATACATTTAGTATGGTGAAAGATGATGATTTTAATTAAGTGCTGATTAATTAGCGTAAACCGAATGTTTCGTTACATTGTTTCGTTACAATATATCTCATCATGCGCATGGGACTAAGGTTGAATATTTCACTAACACAGAAATTGGCCAATATAATAGCCTAATTGATCTCTGATAAATTGTATTATTGAGATAAAATAGCATAATTAATGTAGTAGAATCTAATTATGGCATTTAATCATAAATTTGAAAGTACGGCGTGGCAGACTTCCCGCATAATGCTCACCAAGTGTTAGGCACGTGGTTCAAGTTCCACCAACGAGGCTATAAACATTCCGTCAGGAGACGGAATGATTATAGCTTCATGTCCATTAAATTACTTATGATTTATTACGTTATACCAAATCAGTTAATTCTTAAGAAAATTACTGAACATTATTCTATTCCTTTTAGTGACAAATAGCAAGCAGTTATTCTGGATTAGATAATGATAATTATTAAACAAAACATTATTGCGCTAATGTAATTAACTATAAAGTCCAAAATTTCGATCTCTTACATGATGACGAATTAATTTTATCAAAAATAAAAAAAAGACCAAGCATTTATATTACCTTAAGTATACAACGGATGTCTCTTTGGACGATTACAGAAGTTTTTGCTGTTTGCGGGGAACATCATACCCCTTCACATCATAATGACATCATGTAAAATTTTGTTGTCATGTGGTGGTATATTTAAGGTATATAATGTGGGGAGTGCTTTTCACCTTTTCAAATTACATCGAAACATCTACTTGTAAATGAAATCAGGACCAGAATTTAACGAAAAACTTCATTGGCTCATGAAGAGAATAAGAGATTATCCACGCAACTCGGTGGAAAAAATTTTCCATTTTTTTATTATTTCCATGCTTCGGTGTGGTTGTGTGGTAAGAATCTTGCTTCCCAACCACGTGGTTCCGGTTTCAATCTTACTGCAAGGCACCTTTGGCAAGTCTGTTCTACGTTCTACAATAGCCACGGTTGACCAAACATTATGGATGGAAGTAGTATATATATACCCAGGTGATATCAAAAAGTTCACGAACTACTTATGTTTAATAAAAAAAACTTAACATCACCTCCTTTGAAATAGTTACTTTACTCATCAATAAACTGGTCCCTGGCATGAAGGCTTCGTGCCACTTTTGGAATCCGACATGGCAGTCGATTTCTGTGTGCGAGTCGAGGACCTTCTTCGATTGGCTCTCGATCTAGACAGCGGTGTTAAAACAGCGACCATTGCCTTTTCATCTTGGGGAAGTGATGGAATTCAGCAGGTACTAAATTTGGCGAATAAGCAGGTTTCAGAAGCGATACCATGTTGTTTTTGGAATATGATGAACATGCTGTTCAATGACCTGCGTCTCCGTGGTACATACTTCGGTGGAGATGAAGGCCTCTTTCATTGTGATAATTGCTGCTTCGTCACATGGTCGTACCCGTAGACCCAACTCCCGTCACTGGTGATTGTCGACGGGAAAGATAGGTGATCAGCGGCACGCTGACAAAGATCTTGACAGACTTCGACACAATGTTCTTTCTGCTCACTGGTCAGCAGATTCCAGACAAACTTGGGAGAGACACGCCACATCTTCAATTCAAATGTTAGGATTGCTTGCATGGACCCATACGACAGACGAAAAACATGAGCAATGTCCGTTGTTTGTCTTCCGACGATCATCATGTACAGACTGATGAATTTTCTCCACATTTTCTGGAGTGACGCTCGTGGCAGGTCTTCTAAATCGCTCATAGTCTTCCAGGAAAGTTTCTCTTCAGCACACTTTTTTTCACCCTTGTTCGAAAATATTTCCCCACCCTTTTCCCTTCACATTATCTTTTTCTCAAATACCACACCCCTTGCTAATTTCTGTGGTTCGGCCAAAACAGCCCCATTGAATACTACCAGTCAAATAACCTTGCTTAAATTCCTCATTCCTCCCACTCTTTTATATTTTTCCTTTGGTTCCTTCTTTCAATTCTTATTTCACTCTACATTTATATTCTTCACTCCTACCATGCTCTTCCATGTGTTAACATGTGCCTCCTTGCGACAATATAAACTTTCATATAATCAAGATATCTTTGGCTTGAAGAGTAGACTGTGGTATACATCTCGGTTGGATATTTACCACCTCTGGGGTTCCGCTCGCTATGAGACATATGTAACCAGGATCTTACCTACTCCATTCCTTAACTCTTGTATTCTCATTCGCACATCTGGCAACCCTGGTCGCCTACCGCGAAATATAAAAAAAAGTTTCACTTTATTCTACTTCGATACGAATAAATCCACAACCTTCCGTCTCAATACAGCAGTATTCACCCTGAAAGTTGATTTTCATATTTACTACGGATTGCTTGAAGCTAACTGTCTCCCTACATCTCGATCACTGAATCTTATACATATAATTATGTATGTATGTATGTATGTATGTATGTATATGCTTCTATGCAGACGTGTGTGCGTGCGTGCATGCATGTATGCAGGTGTATGTGTGTCCATCTATATTTTCGATAGGCTTTCTGTCTCACAAATTTGACTCACATTTTTATAATCCGACACTCTGATTATGCAGTAGTAATCACTTGCCCAAAATGTAACATAGTGAGGCAGTTGCTGGAACTAGGTATATGTGAAGTAAACTTCTCAATCACATATGTATACTACAACACTGTCAACAAAGAGATCCGCAGTTAATAGTTTTGTCAATGAAGTAAACATTATTTAACTTGCTGAAGCATATTCGGTCAAGTCTGCATTGTACAGTCGCGCAAGATTTGTCTTAGGCACTATTTGTTATATGGCTTTGGTTCTTACGGCGAAGTGGTAGAATCAGTGAACTGTCTTTAAGTATCTATTTGTGGTATATTACACTCTGGTTTCAAAACCGGTCTGACTTCTTTTTTTCTTTATATCATCACAAGGTAAATGAAAAAAATAGTAGTTTAATGCAGGTGATAATATAATCCAATCCTCTAAATATTTGGCCTTGCGCTTAAATCTGACATGTGTAATGACATAGGAGAAAAGTTTAAATGAATAATTTCCTGGAAATCAACGACATTGCTGTATTTTCTAGTGTCACGTAAGCGTTCGCAATAAATAAAATAAGCTACGTGCCTCCATCGAAATGTATACAAAAAACTCTGGCTTGTAAAATCGATTTATAAAATTATGTAGTAACGTCAAGACGCTGGCCAGTTTTAAGTTCACCATCACGGATTATTTAACAATTCCGACAGAAGACATTTTGCTTAGTTTATAAATGTAATGCTTTTGTAAATATGATGTTAATAATTTTTGCCTGACTACAAATATAGGGATATGTATTTAGACGAAAGTGACATTTCTACTTTACGAAATGACCCTTTTATGCAAAATATATTTTCATAAACAGCCACAATCAAGCATCAAAACAAAATTACACTAAATAGGGTTGAGCATGAGGGTTTTAAGCGACAAACGCGAGAGTAGAGAGAAACCTGTAACGAATTACAGCAAGAATTTTCACCAGATGTAATGGTCTGATGTTTATATGAACTATGAGGCTATAGCGATATCGTTTCAGGTCTGCTTTCATTCAAACATCATATGCTTTGACAAATTTCCATGATTAGCTATTCATGTCCTAAAAACCATAATTTATATCGATTTTACTCCCATATATCTCAGAATACTTAGCAGGTTTAATGTAGCTGTTTATTTGAACAAATCCTTTCTCGCTAATGTTCCTATTCAAAATCAGCTATTCTAATATTAAAACAGAAAATGGAAACAGAATATCAAGTAACTTTAAAAAGAAAACAAAAGAGAAAATATAGCCAAAATTTGCAATTTTACGTAACAAATGAATAGAATATTGTGGCAAAATTTAAAATCACAATAAGAATAACAACGAACAATATTTTAAGACTTTTACTGAAGTTTTCCTGTTTTACGGGCGCATCAAAAGAAATCTCCTGCCAATTATTCCTCATCAAATTTCTTTTTCTTTTCGAATGCTAGATGTTGCTTATCAATAATTATTAAAAGGTAAAAAATGAAATGGATACTATTATCTCAGAAAGGAGAAATTTTGCTTTATTGATATTCTCATAACTTACAAAATGTGAACAATAATTCTTACAATCTTTAGCATAATTTCTCTTTATCATTGTCACTTATGAGACTGACTTGAAAATCGACAATTTGAAACGCCTCTAGTGATGAAAATATTTCACGCCTAGCAGCAAAAATGAGAAGCCTTGTTTCAATAAATGCATTTAGAAGTCTATTTTATGCTTTGCTAAACTGGGCGTTAATTGAAAATATTTTAGCTATAAATATCTCCTGTTTTTAAAATCAAATATCTACTTTTATAAATGGCTGTAATATATGGCATCCAGCTGAGTCGGTTACTTTTTCTAGTAGGTAGAATCCGTAAACGATGCAGTGGTTTTCTACTTACTTTCAAAGCATGTTTTATTTGCGTGGAGTTTTCATCTAGTGCTTCTCTTACTAGACATCTTGAGTTTGTTTTGTATCAAGGGATCAGTTTCTCATTTTCATGCAAATTATGCTTGCTCAGAATATTCTGAGGTTCACATTTAGATATTTCAGCTCCAATTTAGTCCGATGCACTGTTGTCCCGACTATTTCGGGACTTATGATAGATTAAAAAGGAAAACAATATAACCGAGGTGTAGACAAATGTTTGATTATCATCCATTTGAATATGAGGAGCCGCTTACACAGCTTAGCAATTTCTAGGTGCGAAACAAATGGTCTCTCTCTCTCTCTCTCTCTCTCTCTCGCTCTCTCTCTCTCTCTCTCTCTCTCTCTCTCTCTCTCTCTCTCTCTCTCTCTCTCTCTCTCTCTATTCGGCTATAACAACCAAGCAAAATGTCCGAGTTTTGTTAACAGAAGTACTGGGTTATTTCCCCTACATCGCCTTCGCTTCTGACGATATTCTAATCCAACCTCTCGGGTCCGGCTGCCGTGGTGGTCCAAAATGCTTTTGTGGTTGTTGCTGCTTTATCTGACATCTGGTGAATTCGAAGTTTGCAGGAATGGCTTCGGCTGTGTTGGTGTTCTAAGATGCTACTATTATTGATTTATCCAACACGTGAGGGGTTCCAAGCTTGTAGGAGGGCACGTTTAGGATGAGGTCACTGGCTAAAATCTTCTTTCCTTGAATTTAAAAAATTATTCTTTTATACTTTTATTTTTTACTTGCTCCAGTCATTTGACTGCCGCCGTGTTGGAGCACTCCCCTGAAGGATTATTTTAGTTGAAGAAATCGACCCCAGTACTTGAAAAGTAAGCTTCATACCACACAGCCATTCCTGTATAATCTTATATGCAATCGTGGATTGGTAATTGAAGCAGTGTTTTATAAAAAATAGTATTCTATATATTAGACTTCATGTATATACAGGGTTCAGTATTGACAGGTAAGTTACTGCGGATTTCGTTCAAGATAAGATATCTTTTGTATATCGGAGAGAGACGAAAACCTCTTGGACACACCGGATTATAAACTTAGTCTGGTAGCTACTAGCAATACTAGCAATATTCTCGTGCGGCTAAGTGGGTGGCTGCAGATAAGCGTCATTGATAAGGCACAGGATTGTTGAAATGCATCGGGCGTTCTTGATAGCCTCTACCTGGAAAATTATCGTCTCCATTCCATACAGTAAGTCTATAAGAGATTTTATCTCAGGCTAAAATTTCACTAACTTACCTGTCAACGGTATATATATATATATATATATATATATATATATATATATATATATATGCATACATTAAGCATGATCAACAGATGGCTATTATCAAAATTGTCTTTTTCTCCAATGTCAGATTTTCATCTTCGTAAATTCTTCCAGGATTGGACTATTTCTTCGACAGCATAGATATTGTTCATTTGTGCTTTATGTATTGAGCAGAATTGCTTAAGAATTTGTTTCTGGGGGAAAATCTAAATAATCTGACAAGCAGTGATTTTACCGCTGACACTTTGCATCTATTTGACAATTCACTGTCTCCATGTTAGTGTATCCCTACATTTGTGCCTTTGGTATAGACTGTCATCATGTATCTTGTTTCTATCTGTATGTTTACATCTAGAAATCGACTCGTTGCATCGCTGGTGGATTTATTTCTATAGCTGTGGGTGCTGTGCATTTGTAGGGAAATATGAATACCTTATTGTTCTCTATTCTCTATAGGTACTAAGGAAGAAACAATTGACTCTATATTGTGCTTATGTTATTACCTTTATGGAGAACGGAATAAAATTTGTTTGTATAGATCTCTATACATTTCTATAGTATGATAACTACTGACAATATTTGATCGCATTATTTGATATTATAAACGTTATGTAATATGATTTACGTCACGGAACCAAGCTATGCAGAAAATATTATGTATCACAGTAGTCTCTTAGATTTCTAGGAATACTTGGACAGCATCACCATCCACTGTGAACTGTTAAGTTACGTTGTCTACTTGTTTAATCAACTTGTGTGTCAATGAAATTGTTCAGTTTATCATTCACTGGAGCGTGTTGATGTGAAATTATTTTTAATATTCTGTAGATATGTAACGGGATGGATTCTTCAAAATACAGCACTACCATTTAAGTGTTCATCGTTAGAATTATTTATTTCAGTTTTCTTTAAATATATTATATTATCTCACTGAATAATTGTAAATTTGTTTTCGTCGTTACGTAAATTGTAAATTTTCTATTACAAATATATTCAATTGTCACTTTTACAATTGGGGGCATGACATTACTTTTAATCTCTTTTGTGTTGTGTATTGGCGCCTGTATCTACACAGGCATAGAAACACATACCAACATGATTTTAGACTGAAACCCGAGAAACGTTGATGATGATTTAACAAATTTTCACTTACAAAGGAAATATCTTAAAACAAATACTAGAGTTCGAGAAAATATTACATACACAAATTAACCTACAACATAATCTCTCACTCTTAGTTTCTCTCTCAAATCTCTCTCCCGCATCCTTTCTCTCTATATCTACTTCTCCCTTTCACTTTCTCACACTTCTCTGTGTATGTATGTATATCTATCTATCTATCTATCTATCTATCTACTTCTCTCTCTCTCTCTCTCTCT
>NC_068983.1:34597733-34599212 GCF_001194135.2 Octopus bimaculoides | reverse complement strand
TATATATATATATATATATATATATATATATATGTATATATCTATCTATCTATCTATCTATCTATATATATATATATATATATATATATGTATATATCTATCTATCTATCTATATATATATATATACATGCTGTCAACTTAACGTGACACTCCCAGGAAGCGAATAATACTACAGCTATTTAGCCCTAGGAAGCAGCAATGCTTCCTGTCGGACTTGACACATTTCCTGTGTCCTTATGTTTACAAGGGGGAGGCAAGCACCTCCACCCAGCTAAGCCTGCATCCAGAGACTAGTTTCTGAGTCTTTGCTTGTCATCAGTCTGGAGTAGCATAGCCTGCTAGTTGGAGATGTCTGTCAAGCTCTTGCAGAGATATAATAATTCTAGTGAAATACATTCACTGATTTCAAAAATAGAAATAACACATTTCTAAATCTCTCAGAGAGATTTATGTAGTAGTGATACCATAAAATAGTTGTATGCTGTCAACTTAATGTGACTGTCCCAATCTCTGAGAGATTTAGAAATGTGTTATTTCTATATATACATCTTTTTTCTGAAAGTAAACCGTCGTATATATATGTATATATCTATGTATGTATCTATGTGTTTGTGTTTGTCCCTCCACCAATGCTTCACAAACGGTGTTAGTGTGCTTCCGTCTCCCGCATATTAGCGGTTCGGAAAGTAAAGCGATAACGTAAGTACTACGCTTAAAACATAAGCACTGGAGTCGACTTGTTCGATTAAAAGACTTCAAGGCGGCGCTCCAGCATGGCCGCAGTCAATTGACTGAAACAAGTAAAGGAAATAAAGAATAAAAGAATATATATATACACACTCCTATCCCACCTTCCAATTCCTTTCCATCTCATCCATCCTTGCAACCCATCCCCTACAACTCTCCTATATACTCCACCCTTACCCCCACTCTATACCCACATACACCTCCTCTACTCTCACCCCAGCCCAACCCACACCCCACCTGCGCTTTCCTCACTCTCGCTTCCCCCACCTCCCAACACCATCACATCACACCACGCTACACCATACCACACAACACATCACAACACACCACCACGCACACACCAGCACTGACCAATTCACGTCCCCGCATTTTCTCACCTTCACACCTACATACACACGCATACGTTAATATCACCAGGATTCTCTCAAACACACGCACCTTCGTTTTGGGATCACTACAATTTTGTTATCTCCTCTTCTTAACTCTCTTGTGTGACCCTTCTGTCCGGCATTCGCCATGATAGATCGCTGAACACTAAAAACATGTTTTTCTCTCCTTGTTTCTCTCCTTATTTCTTTCCGTGTACCTTTCTGTAGAAGGGCATAGGCTCGAAACGTTAAAGACTTTCTCTATTCCCGAGCGTTATACTAATACATCTATTTGTTTTCAACACCACCTGTCTTCGTCTGTTGTTTTTTGGTGAATTCTTCCTATATATATATATATATATAT
>NC_068983.1:34577223-34592770 GCF_001194135.2 Octopus bimaculoides | reverse complement strand
TATATATACATATACATATATATATATATACATGTATATACATATATGTATATATATATATATACATATAGACATACACACACACACACACACACACACACACACACACACACACACACACATATATATATATATATACATGCATATACATATATGTATATATAAATATATATATAGATTTAAAAAAATAAACTTATATACATTCATGGTACATAAGCACACTCACACTCAAACATCCGTATATCTCGCAAAATGTAAATGTAAATTAACACAAAAAATATAACATACTAATCAAAGGTAACAGGTTAAAAGATATTCACATGATTTGAATTAGGATCCTAGAATATCATGACAAGACGATGGCAAGACAATCTGATAATGCCCACAACGTAAGAAGTTTTAGCCATACAAGAATGGATTAAAAAACATAACCAGTATTGTTTCTAAACTGTGGTGGAAAATTTATAGATTTCGGTACAAGGCCCAAAACATTGTACAAAAAGCTACAAAATCATATAAAGAAGTAAAATACAAAACTTAACATCATGAGTGGCATGTGAAGGTTGTTAAGAAACAATGACATTAGTCTAACCGGCCTATCTTAGACAATAGAGAATAAATATTCAAACATGACAAAGCTTGACCTTTTATAAACTGGAATTTATGCGAGTATTATGAAATACTCATAATTATGAGATAGGCCAGAAAATGTTTCAGAGAAGGTCAATGTTATCGTAGTATAGGGCATACCAATGTAAACAGATTAAGAGGTTAAAGAAAATGGAGCCACTATTGACAAAATCCAACTTGAAATGGAATATCTCTGAATGGATGTACGAGATCCAACGCACTTCAATGCATCTTCATAAGTTATCACTGTTCCCTCTATGTATGTATGTATGTATGTATGTATGTATGTATGTATGTATATAAAGAAAGAAAGAAAGATAGAGATAGGGAGGGTGAGAGAGAAAAAGTAAGAGGGTGATACAGAGAGAGAAAGATATGGAGATGGTCTGAATAAGAGATTGGAAATTAGAAAGAATCTCTACAATAAGAAATACATCCAGGAAGGTTTATAAAACATGCAGAAATACAACACCATCATAGATAAATGCAACACTCTTAGAAAATGCAGAGTATTACGTCAAGAATTTCCATTAACAGAACAAGCCGAAATAAAAAAAATGCAGAGAATTCTTCGCCCAGATCCCGGTTGTGCTGTGAAATCACACAAAGTGGCTGTTATATATGCATAAAATAATATAAGCTCCTACAAGTCACTTCTTGACAACTTACATTTAATTTATCACCAGTGGAATATGTTAACCTATTTTAATATACATTTGAAATGTACATAAAAATAAGGTAAGCTATCAATGCTGCAGTTTAACATCCGGTTCAGGACGGATTTAAATTATTTATGTTCAAAGGTATTTATTTATTTATTTATTGCTCAGAAGGAGATAAACATACAGGAGACAAACAAGGACAGACAGGGGGATTAAGTCGATTACATCGACCCCAATGCGAAACTGGTACTTATATAAACGACCCCGAAAGGATGAAAGGCAATGTCGACCTCAGCGGAAATTGAACTCAGAACATAAAACAGACGAAATACCACTAAGCATTTCGCCCGGCGTACTAACGTTCCTGCCAGCTCACCAAAGGTATTGAAGCCATGGAAATCTCGTCCTTTTTTGCATTATCAAGTGTATATTACACAAAGTGATATCCTTTCTGACATGTCATATGAAACGGGGAAGATGTGACTGCTATTTATTTAAGGCCGAAAACCACGCGGAAATTTCTCCAACGGCGCAAAATACCGAGTCATTTTATTCGGTCATGTGTCGATTTAGCGATTCTCATTACTTCAACACAATGGTAGAAAGCTGAAGGTTTCTCACGTCCTTCATTTTGAAAATATCGTCTGCGCGCGTGACTCATCTTTTCCATGTTATTTATCCCGAAAGTATCACTAGAACTACACTAAATAGTATTACGAGAGGGTGCTGAGAGGTTCCTAGCTTTCACAGAATAGCCAAAGACTTGACTGGAGTTCCAAACTTTCGAGTTCTTTCACTGGGCTAAGGAAAGGAAGGACCACTGCAATATGTGTGTGAATCTGAGAGGGGAGTATGTTGAATAAAATCATAATTAAATGATCCTCCTGTATTTTCTTTTACCGAAAGCCAGGAACTTTTTAGGATCCCCACGTATTTTCAGAGAGACGCATCCAGTATCATGATATCTGCTTCCTTAGGTATTCCGCCTAACATGTATGTACAGAAGTAACGGAAAAAATTACATTTAACGACAGATGTTACTCTTTCGTCCAGTTCCGATTGGACAGACAGACTCACAAGCATGTATTAATTGCGTCAAAATTAAAACGGAAAATTGTTATTTTACGTACTATCAATGATGGTTAACAATAACAACAACAACAACAACAACAACAACAAAGAAAACAATAGTTAAATTTAGTTACATTCTTAGACAAGATTACTGAAACACACACATATATGATATCTGAAAATAACTTTAATCTGAAAGAATATTTTCGTCTCAGTGGACTAATTAACTTATGAAATTACTGTGAAAAGTATATAAATTGGTATGGAACACTTTAAAATAAGATTTCATAACGAATATACAATTAACGGACGATAAATTTTACAAATATCGTAAATGCAATCGGTGTAAATTAAAATCATTAAAGTTACAAATATTTAGAAAGTAAAGAATAGAACTAAGATGTATAAACAACAACAGCAACAATAATAATAGAGTAGCAACATCACATTAGATAAAGCAAATGAAATAAGAGAATTAGAGCAAAGCCATAAATACAAATGCTTATGAATCAATGAACTAGATATGATACAACACACACAAATGAAAGAGAAGACGAGAAAAGAATACTATGGACAAGTGAGATTAATACTGGAAACAGAGCTCAATGCGAGAAACAAGATAATAGGTATCAACACTAGTCGTCTCATTTATAAGTTACAGCTACAATATTCTTAATTGGACTCTAAAGTAACTAATCAAAATAGACATGAGAACAAGAACGATAATGACAGAATTTAGGACGCACAACCCCAAGTTTGACATAGAAAGTTTATATATACACGTATCGAAGGCGGTAGAGGCCTTATACAGCTAGAAAACTATTACAAATTAACCACCATAGGACTACAGAATTACCTACTTCAAATGCAAGGAAAACTAATACAAATAGCCACAAAACACTAACAAAACAAATAACTGTTTTCAGTTCTAAAGGAAGCTGACAAATACAAAAATGAAGTCATAGTACTTAAAATCTATGAAGGATAAGAAGAGACAACAAAAGCTGTGAAACAACTGAAATCTAAAGTAAAACTGGAACAGCAACGGCTCACAATAAAACGATGGCAAGTAAAGTCCCTTCAAAGTAAATATTAGGAGAAAACAAACAGACAAACCAAACTCCAAACAATGGTTGAGAATCTCAGGACTCAAAGCAGAGGCTGAAGGATTTTTAATTGCAGCAGAAGATCAAAGCCTCGCCACCATAAATCACAAAAACACACAATGGAAAGAAATACTAGTAACTGGACAGTATATGGAGATGGAGAGGAAACAATAAATCATATTGTCTCTGGCTACCCAATCCTGGCTAAGAAGGAATATATTCACAGACGCGACAGAATTAGAACCAATATACACGGATAGCTATGCCGACATTATGGAATATCAACAGAAAGAAGATGGTATAGCCTCACGCCAGAAAAGGTCACAGAAAGTGAGAAAGCAATCATAATCTGAGATATACCAACCAATACACAAAGAAGTTCAGAGATCACCAAGTCAAATTGCTTTCTAATCGATGTATCAATACCAACAGATGATTATTTTTCTCTAAATAAAACGGAGAAACTTTCAAATACAAAGATCTAGAAATAAAAGTAACTTAAATGTAAAGCCTAAATACAGAAACAATTCCTATCTGTAAATTTCGTTACCTGATTAATGAAGTGATGCACTCAATATGTAATGAGCCAACATTGCACACACGAATTAAAAATCAACTCTTTATGAAAATGAACCATATGACATAAGTCAAGAGGTTCAACCACAAGTATTCAATCGGCGTGCTAGTTTAACTTTTGTTTTCAATAGTAATCAAGTAACTCTTCCCAAATCCTCGATAAAGAGTTTCCTATAAGAAAAAGCTATTGCTAACTTCCTTATCAAAGCAGAATTTATGTCGGGCAAACAATGCTGAGGTGGCTGAGTAATACTGAAACAAGTATATAAGGGTGGTATATCAGCGAACATGGATAAGGCTTCCACAGAAACTTGTAAATTAATTTACTGAAATTAATTCAAAATTTCTCGAAACTTACTTCCCTTGAGAACCGTTAATAATTATTTCAGCATTCTTACTGAAATCAATTGGAAAACATTTATTAATTAAAATTCTTCCCATGCAGAATTTGATATATTTCCTTTTAAATCAATTATAGCTTACCTGCAAACTAATAGTTTTCGTATGTTTTGCTCAGATATAAGTCAAGCAATGAATCATAATCTCTGTATAATTTATCGGAAAAGTGGCTAGTAAAAGAGACAAAATTCTACTTGATTAATAAGATAAGATATAAACTTGAAAGTCTGAAAGAAAATTTCTTAATTAAGTATCAGAGAAACATCAATCAGCCAGTGGCTAGCAAGGTTAGAAATAAGCTGTCTGTATATGTAGTTGTGTATGTGTCATAACATAATGTAAGTGAAAATATGTTTCTATAACTTTCACATGCACCTATGTGAATATCAATGTGTTTGTATGTGTATAACTTAGCCTGTCTGCGGAATTTGATGCTGTTGATTAAACGATAATAGCCATTTTAAGTATCAGCAAGAGTTGCTCACATGATAGAACAATGCACATTATAAGCTTCACAAATAAAATCAACACCACTTTCCACCTATAAAATCGTGATCGAATGGCGAGATAAGTAGGCTCTGACAAAACGAAGTAGTTTATGGAGCAGAGAGAAAAATATAAGATTATAAAGATACGTAGTAATGAAGAATAAGATTATAAAGATACGTAGTAATAAATTTATTTCTGCGTTGTGAAAATCAGATATATGTAAAAGATATGTCATTATAACATGTGCCCGCAATTTAGTCTCAGCTAACGAACTCACAATGAGACAGAGGGCACGAATAAGGACAATCTTGAACAATTTAAACAGCAGAGCCCGAGTGGCTTTCTTTTCATTAAGACAATCTATGCACAATACGTAAAAGATCACAGCTTTTACCATGAGGCGTAGCTCCGGATATACGGCTTCCAGGATTGGTAACTTGTAAGTACTCATACATTAACACAAGGTCGTGTTATTGAGTTAGACATGGCCTGAGCCTATACCGGCCGAAACCTATCAAAGTTATCAATGTTATAGATGTGAGTGTGCGCGTGTGAATGTGTCTCGTCCATGTGTGTGTAAGTAAAGATTACTGATTATCCTCTTGTTAATTCCAAATAAATACTTCCAGAAAACAAACATTAGATCAAGATAGCTTTAACCACCATAACATTCAGAGCCTCAACTACTTGTAAGCATTATTTGAAGGAATAATCTTTCCCGTTTTAATACTTCGGTAAACACAACAGCTTAAATTTTGAGACGTTTGTGTGTGTGTGTGTGTGTGTGTGTGTGTGTATTTAGTTGAAATATATATCAATTAACAATAGATATATATCGTATACCTATACGATAATTTATATATCCACTTCACATTCGATATCTCTGGGAGATGGAGTATGATTCTAACATTCTTAAACCTGATGATACCATTATACAATGAGGTACCACTGATATGGTTTGAGCTGCTGTGTTTCTCTATAGGCTATTGATCACAGGTAATTTGAAGGATGTGTGAAATATCGTATTCGTGATAACGCTTGAACAAATACTAACACGTTTTAGGAAAAGGAATGCATTTACCATGTTCTTTTAATGATGAATTGCACGAACAACGTGACACTATTTTGAGAGAAAACAAAACAAAACAAAATAGTAGAAATCTGGAGAGAATAAAGATCGCACGACCTATGACTCATCTCATATACTTCCGTTTTCAAATATTGTCAAGATGCTGACCATTTTCATCCTGCGGTAGATAGCCCTTGAAATACAAGAAATCAACCAAACATGAAAAAAAAAAACTACAACTTCCAACTTCTGATGCGTGTTCAGTTCAGTCACATTCTGCGATGCGAAGAAAACATCTAATTAGTGCATTGTGATTTGTACCAAAGTTGAGACAGAGTGGTTTTGTCGCATGTGAAGTCACTAAGACAACTTAATTGATAGGATAATATTCACTTTCGAGATGACATTATTTATATAACGACCGAAGAAACATTGCATATCTCATTATACAAATATCAAACTACACAAGAGGAACTCATATGTTTAAGAGACACAATATACAATCACTTATGTAGGAAATTTTGTTCGGTTTGATCTTTTCAATTACATTAATCTGAAACTCGAAATAGGACACAAATCTTCCAAGGACGTTTTTCCCAGAAACAAGATTGATATAATATTGTTCGGGTTGCAGAATAGAAGCAAATGAATTACTTCTCGTTTCTTAATAACGTAATGTCTTAAGTTAGTTTAGCTTAGTGTGCAGATGGTCATTAGTGAAAAAACGACTTCCACACTCTCACGCACTGATATAGTGCAATGCTGCGAAAAGTTCTAAAGGTCGTGATACGATTCATTCTTCTGAGTAGCTTGATAAATATCACGATCAAATGATCTTTTAAGCTATGAAGAGTTATCCCGTCAATTGTACACAAAAAAAGAAGAAAATCATCAGTCCAGTCTCAAATTAGTTCCACTCTAAGCACAAAGCCTGGAAAATCTTTAGGAAAGAGAGCTACTCGATTACATCGACCCCAGTGCGTAACTGGTACTTATTTAATCGACACCGAAAGGATGAAAGGCAAAGTCGACCTCGGCGGAATTTGAACTCAGAACGTAGCAGCAGACCTAATAACGTTAAGCATTTTGCTCAGTGTGCTAAAGATTCTGCCAGCTCGCCGCCTTCAGTTTCAAATTAGTTGCAATATAAAAATGTAACGAAAGCTATCGCTGAACCTTCCGTCAAAAAACTAAGACTTACCATGCTGAACATCCCATTCTACTAAAGGCGTAAGCTCGAATACGATGGCAAGACAAAACTTTAACAATGTAAATAGAACAAAACATCGACAATCTTCAGGCTGCTTCACAAAACAAATCACTGCTCAAGATTTTAAAATCACATACATGTTGTGTTCTCTGCCAAAGCAATTTTATACTTACCAAGATATATCAATAAAGGCGGTGACTTGGTTAGCGATAAGTCAATGATGGACCGAGTATATGCTGCATTTGGTTTCCTAGATCCAACAAGTTCTAGAAGTTGATAATCTGAAATAAAACAACTATCAGTCAGAAGCAAGCAATTCAAACCTTGGATCAGACGATTCATTGTCTCAAACAGCATATATAATGAGAGTTCTTGCCATCATTAATGTTTTTTCATTTGAGACACTCTCTCATTAAAGCCTTGAAACAACCGACGTGAGTGATCATATGAATGTCTGTATGGAAATATATAATCTCTGGTATTGTCTTTAGTGATACTTACCACCAATGCGCTTGATATGTGCGTTTGACTGGTGATAAGGCTGTTGGTAACTTCGCAACTCAGCCTCTTGAAGTAGGAAACGAAGTCTTTGAATGAGATTCCAGAAAATAAATTCAATTATTATACATAAAGTTGAAACAGGACAAGAGGTGATTGGAAGAGATTTTCCTGAGATTGAATGCAAACAATTATTATTTAATTTGGTCTATCAGCAAACAAGTCCTTGCACCAACAATATCGTTCTTAGATAAATCAGCACAAAGCTACAGAGCATGCTACACGAAAGGAAAAAATTACTATAATATATAAAAAAAAATGTTACAATATACAATAGATTTGCAGAACCAACATAAAAACTATAGAGCCCAATTTTTGAACAATCTGAACGAACAGTGATCCCTAAGCAAAATCTAACTGTATACATGAAGTATCGTATTCTCTAATTCTTAAGCTTAAACTTTAAAAATTTGAAGCGTTAACAACCTTGCCGCAAACAATAACATTGATAGTATTTTGCATGTCATAGTGCTGACACAAAATGACGGTAATTTCGTTGACAGTATATACTGAAAAGAAATTTCTCAGAATTACGAATTTTAAAATGTTCATTTGTCTGAAATAATAATAATTATTATGTGATGAAAACTCACAGCTTATTTTGCTGGGTATGATGGAAAGAGACAGTTGTGTAGATTCAGCAGACTAATGTGACACTTCTTTACAGGTCATGCTTCAAAGAACATGCAGAAAATTCATGCAGTTCCAAGCAATGCTGATTTTTGTAGGTGTTTTAGCTTTACACATGCACTAATCATTTTCACTCATATTGGTAGCTGGGTGCTGACACTTCCAAGTGCGTCCCGTCTACTCTCCTCATTGACCACAACCTTCGTATTTCCCACTTCAAATCATCATAGTTGTTAAATTTTCTTCTTTCACATCGATCCTGTTGTCGCCTGGGCGTGGTATTTCGATTATCATGCATGTTCTTGCTCTTTTATTCACCACAACAATGTCCAGCTTCCAATGCCCTGTCAGGGGATCGCACTGAATCATTGTATCTCAAAGGATTTTGCAATTCTCATTCACGGTGAATCTTAGTGGGGTTTGCACATACCACATCATTGCTCTTTGTAGGCTGTGGTTTCAACAGAGCTTCCAATGGATCATTTTTGCCACATTGTTATGGCGTCTTTTGTATTCACGTTGTGCAGTTTCGGGTATTGGCTAACGATGTGCCATAACGTTTCACCACTCTCACCATACATTCTGTATCATTATTATTATTATTATTATTATTATTATTATTATTATTATTATTATTATTATTATTATTATTATTATTGAGTGAGGAAGCAGCGAATGCCATCGAAGTGATACTGGGGCACAAATATACGAAACCCAATATATCCATCATGGCTACCTGTCTGATAAGTGTACATCAGGCACATGCATCACAACTATATGTGCACGAGATAGTGATATTATATGAATATATTAAGTGCATGGCCTTTGTACTAGATAAGCACCTGTTTATTATTATTGTTATTGTTTTGTCATATAGCACAATTCTACCTTCATCATTCCTTTCCCCCCCCCAATACTTCTAGGTAGGTACAGACAATCAGCGTTTGCTTTTAGATGGTGCATGTTCTTAGAAGTTGTTTATTTTTGTTGTCTTTCCGTCCATGCATTAGAGCTCAGTAGGATTCCAGTTAATGATGTTAAAACTGTATGAGGCGGATGTACAATTTTCGATGGAGTTGCTAGAGGTGTAAATGTTCAGACGAAACGAGCTTGAAAACTCAAGCACAAATATAAAATTAGATATTTTATAAACCTCCTTAAAACCAAGGAAATAGTGAAACAACGGTTTAGAAGGTATGAAAAAAGAATGAAATTTTATCTACAAAACAAGGTGTTCAAGGCGGATGCAAAAGAATTTTATAGGGAAATTGACAAAAGCAAGGTCGTAGTAAAGGAGCCATCTGAGACTGAGGAAATAGAAGTATTTTTAAATGTTTATCACATCGCAAGAGATACATAGATACATACACACAGCAAATATTGCATGTCAGTTTCACATTTCATTACCATTCGAGGATAAAATTAATTCACAAACGGCTGAGTACTCGACAGACGATGACGACAACGATGACAGCGAGCTGGCAGAATTGTTAGCACGCTGCACGAAATGTTTAGCGGTATTTCGCCCATCGCTGCGTTCTGAGTTCAAATTCCGCTGAGTTCGACTTAGCCTTCCATCTTTTTGCGTTCGATAAATTAAGTATCAGTGAAACATTGGGGTCGATGTAATCGAATGGTCCCTTCCCTCCAAATGTTCAGACCTTGTGACTATTGTAAGAAAGGATCATTATTATTATTATTATTATTATTATTATTATTATTATTATTATTATTATTATTATTATTATTATTATTATTATTATTATTATCATTATTATTATTATCATTATTATTATTATTATTATTATTATTATTATTATTATTATTATTATTATTATTATTATTATTATTATTATTTTTTTTTTTTATTGTTGTTGTTGTTGCTGTTATTATTATTATTACTACTACTACTATTACCATCATCATCGTTATTATGCTGTATTTGTTATTGTCTTTAATAACGTCAGTGGATTTTGTCGTTGTTGATGTATTGCGTATGTCTGTTATCGTAACTATTGCTCATATAGTCGCTGACAGCGCCATCTTTGTTGTTAAAGGCGGTAGTATCAGTGTCTTTCTTCTTTCTTTTCGCTCTTCTTCCACGTTTTTGTTTTCGTCGCTTTCTTTTTCTTGCGCTTGGTTTTCATATTTTTTACTTCGTCCTTCGTATTATCATTCTGTTTGTGTAATAAGATTATCCGATAAGCTGGATTTGTTAATCATGCCATATTAATGACGTTAACAGACATTTTATTCTAGTTGGTGACGACAACTGTTATTTTCACATTGTTGATGCCATGTTTGTTGAGAGGATGTTTCTTCTATTTTAATTCATGTTGACGCTAATATTGTTTTTGTAGCTTGGTTCTATTTTTATTTATTCCTTGCACTGTCACAGCCAAATTGTAATTATCCTTCATTAGATGCAGAAGACGATCTGACTGTTTACGAAATTGCAGGAGGTATGCCATGTGTATGCATGTAGGTGCATCTCTCTTTCTCTCTCTCTGTATACATATATATATATATATATATATATATATGTGTGTGTGTGTGTGTGTGTGTGTGTGTGTGTGTGTGAAACCAACCGCTTGAGCAACTTCCTCGACATCTTACTCAAACCGTTTCTAAAATATGTGAAAAGCTTCACCAGGGATGACTTAGACATGCTTAACCATCTCCCGAAGACAATAAATGAAGGAACCCTGTTAGTATCATTCGATGTAATGAATTTGTACACCTATAGCCCACACGATTATGGTATACAAACGATCACCTTCTGGATAGAAAAGTACCCACATGAGATCTCAGGACGCATCAACAACAGATTCAAAATCGCAGCACTCAAATTCATCCTACTGAACAACTATTTCATGTTCGATACAGTTTACTATCGACAAAAATGTGGAATTGCAATGGGGACCCGAGCTGCTCCAGTGATTGCAAACATTGTAATGGGTTACCTAGTACTTAAAATATATCAATCATCACTACAAACATATGGCACCTCTTTTCATTGCTATTTAAAGGAGAACTGGAAGAGGTATCTTGACGATTGCTTTATACTTTGGAAAGACAGCATGGACAAACTCCTCGATTTCAAAATAATGCTTAGCAATATTAATAGCAACATACAATTCACCATGGAACAGAGCAGTAAACAACTCCCTTTTCTTGACATCCTAATTAAAATAGTCAATAACCACATCGAAACAGCTGAAATTTTGTGTTAACAACAAACAAGATGAGGACAAATATTCGTCAAATGTAAATAATGTAATTAACGTACATAATTCCTCATCTCTGAAAAATAGAACTGTATTACATTAAAGTTTGTACATTGTATTTACATAGGTGCCCTCGTGCTGACGGTACTCAAATTGTATTCCTCTTTCGCCTGGGTACATTTATAATATATTTCCTTCTTCTTTGTTTCTGTTTTATATCAGATGATTTGCTTCTTTGTAACACACGGACAGTAAACTTTTAAACACTTCTACTTATAGGAGAGCAATAGTGAATACACTACAAATAATTGCTCCGCTCCTATAATTCTAGTAATCTGCCTATTTTTTGGCTAACACCAGCGTCTCTCTACAACTAAAAGGCAGTTGGAGCGAAATCAAACGCGACTACACAGTCTCGTACCTGAAAGTTCTAAATGGAATTAGATTAAATGTAATTCTTGCAATAAATTCTTCGCAATGTTTTCATTGATTTTCATACCCATGTCCTCTAACATACATAACATAGGTTGTGAAAATATTAATAAATAGTTTATTTGTCGTTTATTTTATTATTCTAATGCTCTTGCATACATAACATATATAACATACATAACATAGGTTGTGAAAATATTAATAAATAGTTTATTTGTCGTTTATTTTATTATTCTAATACTCTTCCAAATATCTACTCATTGATTCATTACAAAAATATTAATTTATAATAGAGAACCTGTAGCGGATGCCCCTAAAAATTTTATGACGACAAGGACATTCTCAAAGACACGTAGAGCAGGAAGACGATATTAATGTGGCCTCTATTGCGCGTGATGCAATAAACTAAGTTCTTCATAAATGAAAATTACTGCTTTAGTGGTCAGAATATTAATATTTTAACTGGTTGATAATAGTCGAAAAAAGAAAGATGGGAAAATTCAAGTTAAATGACATTTAAATATGAAATATTTTGTGGACAATGTAAAATATTTAGTAGGAAGGTGTCAACTTCTGACGTGTTTTCGTCTTGAAAGACCTCATCAGTGAAAACTTGTTTAAGTGTTAATGCAGATATTTTCAACATTGGAGATGCAATGAGGATGATATGGGGCTATATTGCAAGAATCAATGTAAAAACTCAGAAACGACTCCTTCGTTTAATCTCAAGCGTAAACATATAATGCAAAAATAGAAAATTAACATTCATCCAAAATACTATATGACGATAAAAAAAAAGATTGTACATCATTATATTTCACCGTTTTTTAAACTCATGTTACCAATAGACAAGGATAATAAACGAAATCATAAAAATTAATTGAAAACGATATTTTTTCTTTTCATTAATTTTGTCTGCATTCTTTAAATAGTTAAATAGTTACAAGTCAATAATGGAATATTTGAAGAAAAGAAATTTTGTTTAAAAGAATTATAGTGCAACTAAATTATTATTTTATTAGTCTGTAATTTTAAGTCTGCAATATAAAAAGAATCACACAAGTAAAAAGCAAGTGAAAACAAAGTATTACAGGAGTTCTACCTAAATGTTTGTATTCGTGTATATGTACTTAATCTTATACGCATATACATACAAACACGCACACAAATATGTCCGCATAATGCTCACAGTGATTCATGTTGCTACGTGTATACAGGCAGGAATATTATTGTTTCCACCCCCTGTCTTAGGATTGCCATTCTAAAATAAGAACACTTGCACTAGTTCTATATTAATTTAATCATATTCTTATTATGGTTATTCTTTTAACTTAGCTCTTTTTGGAACATCTGGTGTTTTGCATGAGTAGCCGGATTGCTACAAATAGCCCACTGTGCCATAGCACTTGTCTCATTTTACTGTCTAATACTTTCCTGGTCATTCTCGCAGTACCAAAGAGATTAACTTTTTGCAACAGCTTTACCGGATACTCTATTCCCATTTCTCTTATGTTCCTCTTTAGTATCTTTTGATACTGTTCCCAAGCTTCCAAAAATAATCAATTCTTTCATCCTGTTTTTTATCTTCCCACATCGGGCTATTTCGTATTTGAGAGGACTATTTGTGCCTAAATTATCGCCTATATTCTTAACGATTCCCGGATCAAATGGGCAGGCAATATTAGTTATAGTGCATATGTGATTTACTTTGTCCACAACCACTATACTCAGTTTGTTGTGCAGAAGCATGTGATCCATTTGAATTGGGGAAACCCATATGAATTTTCAAAACCACGACTCAGTCGTTCTCTATGTTTGGGATTGTACCATGTCATAACTATCTCTAGCCCCCACTTTTCACAGTCTCTAATTCAAGCCTTATGCTACCTTATCATGTCGCCTCATCTTATGTTGGTTTTGGTCATGTCTGGGACAGTCATCCACAATATGGCCAATGCTTTCCGCAAATCCATTACATATTACGCTCAATGGAGACACTTGCTCATTTTCAAAACTGGCCCTCCAGCTTGTGGCCAAAACTGGGTCTTGCACTACTAGTAGCGTGTCATCAGTCTCCATTTTAAATGCTCCTCTCTTTAACCACTCCCACCTATGTTCTCCAGCAGCTTCACTTGTGGCTATATGGAATTGATTGCATAGTCTCTTACTGCGTATTACTTCTTCATGTCCTTGTAATTCTTGTCTTGTTCTTTTCTGTTACCATGCTCTCGTTGTGCCGTCTTCTCTAACTGTCACTCGCAAAGTTTTTCACACTTTGGGTTACATATCTCAGAAGTTCCCATGTTCAATATGGACGACACACTCTTCCACATTTATAAAATTCACTTCCTTTAGTTCATGGGACAGAAAAAATTCAAATTTTGTTGACCAGTGTTATTATTATTAAGGCTGCAAGCTGGCAGGACCGTTAACACGCTAGACAAAATGTTTAGCAGTATTTCGCTCGTTTCTAAATTCAGACGCCACCGCGGTCGGCCATGTCTTTCATCTTTTCCAATCGATAAAATAAGTTCTTGTTGAGCACTGAGGTCAATGTATTCGACTAGACCCTCCCACAAAATTTCAGAACTTGTGCCTATAGCAGATAGTATTATTATAATTATTATATGTGTATTAAATTTGTGTATATGTGTGTATGCATGTACGTACGTGTGCGTGTGTGTGTGTATCTTAGTGCTGTGTATGTTTTTGTATATTTCTTTGTGTCTATAAATGTATACACAACGTTTCAAACTTTGCTGCGTATAAGACAGAAAACACTCTGCGTGGTAAGTGTAATACCCACAATCAGTACACTTGTTTAGTTTTCTATTTTTCATTATTGTAACTCTCTGCTTCACCACCTACCTTTCATTCCACTCCACTAGAAATTTATGTATTTTCTTTGGTCATGTTTATTGTTTTAAATTCTGAACTCTATTATAGATTCTAATTTCTTTATATATTCCCCATGCCCTCCGAATCATGTACTGCTGACCTATCCTTAACGATATCAATTAATTGCTTCTTATTTCCTTTCCCTATTTTCTCTCACGCAACTTTTGTGCGCATCAAAAATATTGCGTACGTATCCTTTTGTCTGCCGTCTCTTTTACTAAACATTCTTAATTATCTGTCACCTTAACTGATCTAGCCCACACCATTTGCTCCCATTTCATTTGACCTAGATTGTACAACAATCTTTGATCACACATCCTGACACATTCTTCTATTCCCCACTGTACAGATGTGACACTACACACATCACCAAGCATACTGCCCTGGCCATCGCTTATTAGCTCTTCTCTTCTCTCTTTCTTTCTTTCTCTCTCTCCCGTTCTCTCTCTTTTTCCTTCGCTCTCTTTTTCCTTCGCTCTCTTTTTCCTTCTCTCGCTCTCTTTCTTCACGGGTTCATCTGTTCACTTAAACTGTAGGTTAACTTTACAAAACGGACTGAAAACAATGTGTGTGTGTCTGTGCGTGAGAGA
>NC_068983.1:34576034-34577213 GCF_001194135.2 Octopus bimaculoides | reverse complement strand
GAGAGAGAGAGAGAGAGAGAGAGAGAGAGAGAGAGAGAGAGAGATAGCGAGATAGAGATAGAGTATGAATGTGTGTGTGTGATTTTATTTTAGAGATTTAATATTTTAGCGAAGAAATTCGATTTTTGCTAATTCAAAGCTAACTCTTTTGAGATGGAATATCACTAATTTTTAAAACGGAGTTGAAATATATCAAAATAGCTTTGTGAAATTCTTCTGTTTACCACGAAATTGACTCATAATATTCAATATAATTTCTCCCTAAATGTAGATAGGATGTTTAGAATACTTGTAGAAAATATACACAAACATTAGTATTTAACGTTCATACATGGGTATGGGGACATCTGCACGTGGATATATTGCAGATTGAATTTATGTATCAACTTTTCTAATTTATTATTTTCTTTTGATTAAATTTGGTTGCTACTCGCTGTATATTATTAATGCAGCAAGCAATTAATGTTTCCATATATTTACACATTTACAATATTTTATTCAAAGTGTGTATGAATTTTTAATAAGTATAAAATAGTTTTTTTATGGAGCTATGTTTTAACTAGCACTGAATAATGCCGTATCATTAAACTGTCGACTCACACTGCAATGATATGTTATTTGTGAAATAGTATTGGTTGAATGTTCACATAACTGTGCTGCGGATAAGCTGAAGATGTTGCAAATATTTTTCTCTAGAAATATGAAGAGCATAAAATTATTAAATGTGGTTTTGGATGCTAAATATACAGTTTTTAGAACATATAATTAAAACAAGGTTATAACAGTCTCTAGTGGCAATAGTAAATATATATCCTTATGCACAATACATGTAAATAGTCGCAAGTGGGGCTGTGTGGTAACAAGCTTGCTTCTTAACCACATGGTTCCGGGTTCAGGCCTACTGCGTGGCTCCTTGGGCAAGTGTCTCCTACTATAGCATCAGGCTGACCAAAGCTTTGTGGGTGCATTTGATAGCCCATCGCATATATGTATATATCGCTAGCCACTACACATTATTTTCTCTCCTTGTTTCTTTCTGTGTTCCTTTCTGTGAAAGAGCGTAGGCTCGAAACGTTAAAGACTTTTTTTCACTTCTGGAGTGTTAAACTAATACATCTGTTTGTTGTCTACACCATCTGTCTTCGTCTTTTGTGTTTTTGTGAATTCTCCCTATATATA
>NC_068983.1:34568836-34575471 GCF_001194135.2 Octopus bimaculoides | reverse complement strand
TATATACATATATATATATATATATATACATTTTGGAGGCGCAATGACCTAGTGGTTAGGGCAGCGGACTCGAGGTCATAGGATCGCGGTTTCGATTCCCAGACCGGGCGTTGTGAGTATTTATTGAGCGAAAACACCTAAAGCTCCACGAGGATCCGGCAGGGGACGGTGGTGAACCCTGCTGTACTCTTCCATCACTTTCTCTCACTCTTACTTCCTGTTTCTGTTTTGCCTGTAATTCAAAGGGTCAGCTTTGCCACACTGTGTCACGGTGAATATCCCCGAGAACTACATTAAGGGTCCACGTGTATGCGGAGTGCTCAGCCACTTGCACGTTAATTTCACGAGCAGGCTGTTTCGTTGATCGGATCAACTGGAACCCTCGACGGAGTGCCAACAACAACATATATACATACACACACTAGTCTTACAAAGAATTAGTCCTGGGGTCGATTTATTCGACGAGAGGTGGTGCTCCGCCATGGCCACAGTCAAATGACTGAAACAAGTAAAAGGATAAATAATAAAAAAGAAATACGGTATTCTAGATATTTCCGACTTGAATTACTAGATTTTCTCGCGTCACGATTGATATTTTTCATTCTTGCAAAGAATATCTAAAATTTACCGCCTGTCGTAATTCATGGAAGTTACATTCATGAATATGCTCTCCTATTATACTTGGAGAGTAAAATCATTTAAAGTAAAATATAATATTATCTAACCTGTATCAATTGTGTGTGCTGATATTTCGGCTACTAAACTGTATAAAACTATCATGTTATTTTTCACATAACACAAGTGAAGAAAAAGTTATATAGGTTATTTTTTTGTCCGGGTGGGAGATACGAGAATTTATGTTAACCCAGTTAAAATCTGAATATAAACATGAATAATGAACTCTGTCTGTGAGATATAATGTAGGCGTTACAAATATACCTGTGACATTGTTCTAGTTTTATTTAAAGTCTTTGATGAAATCACTCCCCGATGGATAACATTATTTTGGCACCATTAATATTTCCTGCAAGCAGACAATCCACTCACAGGATGATACGGAAAATAAAGGAAGATAACAATTATGAAAAATCTTCGTCCAAAGTTTACTGAATGACGTCTCTGTAAAATTTACAGTCCATTCTAAATGTTATTGTGTTTGAAAGACAGGATGTAGAAAAATGGAATTATGCATTCATACTAACTTGACAATTACGCGTTGTCAGTTTCTTTAGATACAAATTCAGGGAAGTGTATCTATTTCATTAGCTACTGCGGGAAATGCAATATAATGGTCGTGAAGGGCATTGTCATGGTAACGAAAAATATTTAATGCTATATATATTTTGAAGGTTTTCTTAATATTTTACCAATGGACCACAGCAATGACGTCATTCTGAACAAGAAAACCCGCCTTTGTTAATCCTTACGGTATTACTATAAATTCCAGCTTTTACTATAAATTAATAATTTATTCAATATCGTCGGCTAATGAAACATCCATTATGTTTTAGTTGAATTGCATTGAAAACAAGAGAGAAAATAACATTCTTATCCAAAGAATATGTCTTGAAATCAAGGAGTGCTTTGGAAAAATTATTTCTAACAGATCTTCCAGACAGATGGCATGAATCAATATGTATTTTGGAACATGCCTATGAAAATTTGTTTTCATTGAATAAAATCTCGCCCATGATTTGGCTTTTCTTAATCTTCATTTACATCCTGCGTATAATAGATATTTTATGATCGAAAAACTTTCAGTCATAACACTTGACACCTAAGTTCCAAGGTGTTTAAGTAGGTCTCAGTTTCGTATTTAAAAAATACACAAAACAGATATCGTAAATATCCATGTAATAATAAATTCTGCTATTAGTTTTGTGCTTTTCACTACATAGATCAGAATGTCTATCTTGAGACATCAGTTTTATTACGAAGATGTCTTTTATTGTGTTTGCTATTCTCATTCTAACATTTCTATCGAACTTTATTTCTCAGCAAAGTTTTGTAGTCAGTGATAAACTATTGTTTCACATGGCGTTAATCATTTAATCAATGTTGGTAAAGAAAACGGACGAAAAACTATAGATTAAAATGGATAGTAATCTCGCGAATGAAAGTAAAGATTGCAAACAGGTGTCCTGGTATCTGAAATCATATCTTCTTTAAAGTTTCTAAATAGCAAATACAAATAAGACGAAGTTTACTGACAAACTAAGCATTCCTATGTTAAAAACAATCTGTGGCAACATACCTACATTCAGTGAATTAAAAGCGTGTTTTCTTCAATCACACATACATTAGCCAATCAACAACGTGAACAAGCGGACAAAGATTGCTTCTTTCAGCAAATATTAATGATTATATAAACAATAACGCATACATTGCTTCGATTTTTCGTAGATTTTTAATGACTTTCAGATGTACAAAGAAAAGGCAGTCGATATTAATCTCGAAATCCTCTTAACAGACGGTTTTGGAAAAAAGCGTGGACGGAGGAGTACCAGACAGCAATAGGTGTAAGGAAATATTTAGTGAAGTTTCGACAATAATTGACCCCAGAAATATGCTAATGCAAACTCGTAACTCATTAAAAGTTAAATACTTTTCTTTGTGAAAAGAAAGCTTGACACTGGGAAAATAGCGTTCTGTTGTTGACATGCTTTCTAAAGAACCAGATATCAGGATCGGAGGAAACTGCCTTTGACAATGAAGACGACAGCTAATTTCAAAACTGCAATTGTTATGTTATCAGTAGGTGGCCAGAACGCGTTGTGAAATACCATGTGGTTTTTATAGCAATTATGGTGTTTTAGTATTACATTACTATTTCTTTCATATGAACTGTGATATTTGGATCTTTACGCTGTTGAAATAAACACGATTGTTTTTAGAATGTTTTAGAGGAAATATTGTTTTACGTCATTTTATTGGATTGTAAATGATTAGATTAGCATAGTCTGTCGTCATACCATATCCGGAGAAGCTATCGTTGTTAAAAATAATAGCAAAACCATTAATGGACATTATAAAAATAACACCGTCAAAGTATTTGTTGAAAGCAATACTTTTGAAGAGAAACAGACCGCTGCAGAGTAACGTATTGGAAATGAAACCATATACACCTGACTGAAAGAAAAATATGCAAGATGCTCGAGAAGGTGATAGAGAAAGACATTTTCATCTTGTTTGAAGTGATAGAGATTGGTCCATAGTGAAATAGCGGAAGAGATTGTCATCCTAGGACACAGTAATAGGTTTCCAAAGAGAATTTTCTCGAATTTTCTCGAGTGGATTTGGATAGAAGGAAAGTGGAGAACCTATATGGAATCTGCTTCCGTAGAAGAATTACGTTTTACGTCCTTTTACACCCGTATTTCGAGCATCACCATCAATGACAGCGTCTTTCATTATTCTAGGTTCGACAGGCTACAGTACTGTTCCTAAACAAATCTAGATTTCAATGATATTCCTCTCCTCAAATTGCCTAAGTGAGAAATTTTATGCTGTTTTGAAAATCATATTCACAATACTAATTTCGTCAAGTTTTAAGATGATGGAACTTTTAGGCTAGTTTTCTAGCGCTGATTCCAAATATGGTATCAAATTTTGTTTAAAGCACCAACTTTAGTCACTAATCACATAAAGTGAGAATCACAAAATTACTCATTTTTTTGCATTTCAAGAGAATTATTGAATTTAATATTCCTTGGTTTCAAGCCATTCCATTTATTTAAATTGAAATAGTATTTACCTGACATTTTGAAGATTAAAATCAATATATGAAAAACTTTTAGGGGCTTTAAAAAAAAATCATTATGAAGTTTTCAGTAATAAGTTACCATTTTCAAGTAGAAGTTGCGACATAATGCAAGTTTTAAAAGTACAGTTTTTAAAATCCATGTTGACTACCTTCCTAACAATTTGTAAGTTGTTAGTGAATACCAAAGAGAATGCTTCCAGTAAGACATAAACAAGTAGAGAGACAACTATTGGTCCCCAAAAGAGAACAAAACAGATGCGAACATAGTTAACAACCCAAGAATAAAAATCTGTTTTCTTAAAGAGTGATCTTTCTGAATCAACTTTGCTTCTAATATTAGATTGATATAAAATAGAATTTGTTCTTGATAGGCCGACGGATCTATATCCTGCAACAAAAGAGATGCTGTAGTGACTCTTATTATTTTTATATCCTTGAATTTTCCTATTTAATTATATTGAAGCCGATATATACTGGGTAAAAATCTCATCACATACTGGTTGCAGTAAGACTCTTTTAAGAGCCTATTCGCTGTCAGTGCGACAAGAATTTTGAATCGAAACAATAAATTGTTGCGTGAAGTGAAGAGCTTTTTCTGTGTTTTAGAATGGCTAATACCTATATTACATGCTGTAATTGCTTTTGTTTCAACGCACAGGCTCAGATCAAATATGAAGTATTGGGCCATCCCATAAATAATGCATTTTTTAAATACTTGTATTTTTCAAAATTAAGATATAGTTCTTTTTTCATTTTCTACAAGGCTCTTCCATCTATATGGTAGACTCGCAAGGCCCCTCTTCCAAATTCACTTGTTTGTCACGAAAAAAACTCCTACAGTACTGTTCTGACTTCATTTACAGAATTCATATTTTTTTCCGTCCAAATGATTTTGATGACTGCGGAATAAATGATAATTAGACGGAGCAATGTCCGGCGAATACGAGCGGGCCATCAATTCCCATTCAAACTGCTCCAGCCTTTAGAATGTCATCCTCGCTCGATGTGGCCGAGCATTGTCCTGATCAAAGAACAATTTTCGTCTTGAAACTAAAGATGGTCGCTTTTCTTCTAGCGCTGAATTAAGCCGTTGAAGCTTCTCGCAGTAGATCCCATTTGTTATTATTTGGTGTGGTTTTAAAAGTCCAAAGTGTACTAAACCTTTCATATCCCACCAAAACAAATAACAACACCTTATGTGGGTGAAGACCTTCTTTAGCCTGGGGTGCCGGTTTTTCTCCTTTCCCTAACCGCTGTCTTCGGCGTTTGACGTTATTATAGAGAACCCATTTCTCGTCACCAGTCACTATTCGGTCCAAAATGGTTCATTCGTGAGACGTGAAAGTAAAGAAGAGCACCCATTCACTCTCTACACGCAATTAGACAATGAAAGTTTGTGAGGAACTCATTGACTCAATTTACTGATTTTTCCGATGGCATGCCGGCGTCGATGAATGATTGAATGAGAAAATCGAAGCTTCTCTGCTAGTCCCTCAACAGTTCCGATGAGATTTTGTACCACCAGGATGAGACTCGTCGTCTATACTGTAGTTTCCGGCTCGGAATTTCTGGAATCACTGTTGACATTGGCTTATGCTTATTGTCCTATCCCCATATATTGCATTAATATTCCTAGCAATTTCCATTGCGTTGTTGACGTTATTGAACTCATAAAGCAAAATATGCCGAATATGCTCCTTTATCAATTCCGTTATAGCTTTGAAAAAAATAACTGTTACAATCGAACTGCACTCTTTAAAACTAAGAAGAAATATAAAGTAAAATTACAACCTGCTTTTATAGCAAGCTGATGCAGGTAGTTTATCCCGTTCACTCCGACTTTTAGTCAATGCAACTGAAGAAACCGCATTATTTATGGGATCATCCAATACATTATTCAAATTTTAATTCAATTTAAGGAATATTTTCTGATACCAGCTTTCTGAGAACAGACTTGAAATCAACGTTTCGAAGTATGATAAGTTGGTCAGCTTTCATAAAAGAAACATTTTATTTCAAAATACATCCAAGTTTGATAATTATATCTGCATTGTGCTTCTTATTGTTAACTCAGATTCCATTTCTTTTAACTATACATTTAATACTTACTTTTTGTTTTGTAATGTTCTTGCATGAACACAAATTCATCGAAGCAGTGTTTTACACGTTGCAATTTTGCTAGTTAGAGCGATGTCCGATCCAACAGACCCTGTTGATAATCATGCTGATAAAAAACGCCAGAGATGAACTTAGAATATGACAAGGCTTCCACAGAGGACATGTAGTCATATTCGATAGATTATTTCTAACCCGGTGTTATACGTATTGATTTTATCATATCCTGTGATATAGAATCGGAAATACAAACGGGAAATGCTGTAGAATGCTATATGACAAACAAACGAAATGGGGAAAAAAAGCAAAAATGGAGCATTACAGACCAGTTAACAATTACAAAGTAGCGATATCTACTATGATAATCAGAACAAAATATAGCATAGATTTTGTTCAACAGAATACGTTTGTATGAAGGAAACTTTAATATTTTTACATCATCTCCGCTTCGGTGATGCATACACAGTCTCTCGACAATTGAGAAATGTATCGCCACAGAATGTACAAGTGGATGATACATGTATATATAGATGCATATAGTAACGTATATTTATTTCTACACACGCACGCACACACACAAACACACGCACATACACACACATACACAGACAAACACACACATACTCAAACACATATACACACAGCACTCTCTGTCTCTCTGTCTGTCTGTCTCTCTCTGTCTGTCTCTGTCTGTCTGTCTGTCTGTCTATCTCTCTCTCTTTCTCTCTCTCTCTCTCTCTCTCTCTCTCTCTCTCTC
>NC_068983.1:34566221-34568735 GCF_001194135.2 Octopus bimaculoides | reverse complement strand
ATATATATGTATGCATATATATATATATACGTATATATATTCTTTTATGTTTCAGCCCATTGATACATGTATATATACACATATATAAACATATATGGCTATATACATAAAGGCACACACACACGCATACGCACACATATATACATATATATATATATATTCATTATTTTAGTAATATTACGATATTCAGCTGTAACCATGTTATCCGTTTACATGTTGATATCACATGGAGATCTACATCACAGCATTTTCGATTCATTGAATCCAATTCTCTCTATGCTCTCGTCACTCAGATGGCAAATATTATGAAGCGAAAAGCTAGAATTCAGTTGATATAAATACGTCCATCAATAAATCCATGCGTTTGGCCTAATGTGGCGAATACTTTTCATGATCAATTGCCACAGGAATTTATAAAACATCAGAACATTTCGGTATATGACAGATCAGAATTCTATACTTGTTGCTTTACCATTGCACTCTTGGAGTATGCTGAATTGTGGTGCAAAAAAATAAGCTACCCTTTTTACGCTTAACAAGAGATACAACAGACAGCTCTATGCAAAATATGATGTTAAACATTGATACGATGGCTACATACATATATGCATACATATATATACACACGCACACATGCAACCAACCAACACCCCCATACACACATACATATATATGTGTGTGCGTGTGTATGTGTGTGTATATATGTATATATACATAAGTAGATAAGAGACATACACGAATATATATGTATATATATATATATATATATATATATATATGAGAGAATGTACGAAAAAAAACAACAGACGAGGACAGGTGGTGTAAACGTATACGTGTACATATATATATACATACACATATATATATATACGTGCATGAATACGTGTGTATGTATGCGTGTATATATGCATACGTGTATATATATAAGGTCTGATCAATAAGCATCCGGACTGTTGCCATAGTAACGAAGCTAAAGCACGCAGAGTAAAGCCGCCAACGAAGATTGACCTTAGTCTCTGCTGTGCATGCAAACTACGTTTTATTGTACTAGCTCACTTCCGCAGTTTATAGCAGCGCTTGGACGGAAGGTGTGTAGGGTGTGATTGTCGCACTGATCATGACAGAAAAAGTAGTCTTGGCGATAACTGCTCAGAGACCTACGCAAAGTTGCTGAAAGTGTAAGAAGAGGAGTGCATGAACCGCGCGCAAGTGCTTACACGCTTCTAAGTTGGCTGAAAAATTGCACAGCAAAATTCAAGTTCAATCTATGCTAAGCGGCTTCGCTCTGCGTGCTTTAGCTTCGTTACTATGCAACAGTTCGGATACTTATTTATCAGAACACGTATATACATATATATATATGTGTGTGTGTGTGTGTGTGTGTGTGTATGTTTAGAGCCTTTGATTCTGTGTGTGTATGGGGGTATGGGTATGTGTATGTCTTTGTATGTATGCGTGGTTTTGCAGGGAAATGTAATGCAATCTTCTAACTTTAATCAATGCCAGCAATGTTTGTTAGATATTAGAATTGAATCGCCACTGGGTCCATAGCTGTTTAATTTACATCTTCGCTATATTCATCCATTTGTATTACTGAATACAATCTCCCTGAACATGAACTAATAGAATGCTAACAGCAGACATGTGCATATTCCATGCAACGCCACCATTTGGATTTCTTTTCTAGGAGATAATCACAACGTATAATACGTGGCAATTATATATCAACGATATCTTAAGAATATTTTGAATATAACTAATATTTAAATTGAGATATGTAGAACAAGACAAGCAATCTATAATTAACTAAAATGCTACAACAGATGGCTCTAGATCCTGTATGTACCTATAGTATTGTTGTCGACTGCATTTCTAAATAAGATTTTGGTAATATCGTTATATGAGTTATATGTATTTATAAGTGGATAATTCAGAATGTTAGATATACAATACTGATCGGATTAATTCGCACCATAAATATTGATAGTATGTGTGACATACGGCTACAATAGATCTTTTTGCTTAGGATTCCTAGTTAGGGTTGTTGAAAATATGATGTGGAACTATTAGTTCGTGCATACTAATAAAACAGTTCACGCAAATAAATTGAAATGCAAGACGAAGGTGCTGAAACGTACAATCACCAGCGCGGTCAAGGAGAACACTTAAGAGAGTCTCTTCTTTTTCGACCCTAGAATAGCGTTTGTAAAGTTTTATACGATTCATATATAAAACAGGGAGTGTCAGCTTACAATTCATGTACACACACACATACGCGCACACGCATACACCCACGCACGTGCATACACACACACACACACACACAAACACGCACGCACTCATACACACACAGACGCATGCCCACACATTTATACACATACATTTATAGCTATATATGCACACATATTTTATATCGTCACAATTTATATATGTATGGATATATATATATATATATACCTATATCTATCTATACACACACACACATACATACATACATACATACATACATATATA
>NC_068983.1:34563841-34565968 GCF_001194135.2 Octopus bimaculoides | reverse complement strand
AGAGAGAGAGAGAGAGAGAGAGAGAGAGAGAGAGAGAGAGAAAGAGATAGATAGATAGATAGATAGATATACACATGTACATATATATAAGGGGAAAATAAGTGGGGAGAGGTACATTTTAAGAGAATTTTTTTACGAGCTGCGTAGTATTTTATGAGAAAAGAAACAAAATATGCAAACTAGTGAGAAAGAGACATCTTTCTTTTTTTCTACGTGTTAATCTTTCAGTTTACCTATAAAGTTGGAGAAACTGTATGAAAAATGTTGATATCTCAGATTTAGCAAATATTGCAAGCATAGAATCTCTCTTGTCCTCTGTGAATCGTTATCGAGAGGCCATTTATTCCATACAGAACATGAAAGAACTTTATATACTTGTCCCTATAGAGAGCATTGTTTTTGATATAGATTCCCTTGAAAAGTGAAGATAAGACATAAAATCTCCATTAAATTTGATCCGTAAAAAAGTGATAAAAATATTCATATGTAAACTTTAGGGGTAATTTTGATATGGAATGATGAAGAATATTTATAGTAAATATGGCCGTATAGTTTGGAGAGAATCACATTACACAGTTACATTTGAAACAGGATATTCTAGAGATATGAAAAATCCTTTAAAATGCTGAGCTGGGAACCGAATTAGTCTTTCTGAGGCTGGTCATGTCAGCCACTCATGGTCACATGCGCACATACTATCTACCAATAAATAGTTTACTTTGTAATGCAATCAGAAAGACATGGTCATACAGACAAAACATCATCCACCATATATGTGTGCGTGCGTGCGTGCGCGCGTGCGTGCACGCGTGTGTGTGGTATGTGCGCGCACGTTTTATGCATGTATCTATGTATGTATGTATGTATGTATGCGTGTTCGCGTATGCATAAGTGTGTGACGTGTGTGTATATTTGTGTGTGTGCGCGCGTGAGTGGTATGCATGTGTGCGTGTTTGTGTATGCATGAGTTTGCGACGTGTGTCTGTTTGTATGACTGTTTGTGTGCGTGTGTATGTGTGCATGTGTGTTTGTGATTGGCTCAGTATATGGAAGGCGCGTGGTCCAATGGTAAGTGTGTTGGTTTCATGATCATAATATAGTGGTAAACTTTCTGGTCAGGTCAGAGTTGTTCCTTGATCAAATCAGTTCTTTCTACTTTGCTCCAGTCCACATAACTGAACTTGTGTACAAACAGACTGCCACTGGAGCCACCTCTACCTCCAGATGTCACTTGAACAAATGTTTCCCAGGGTCAAGCCTTAAAGCTACGTCACAGGGTCTACAAAGATATATATATATATGAAATATATATATGAAAGGTATTGGCATCCAAGACCCAAGAAGGCAGATAAGGCTATGTAAGTACCACGGGAGTACCGTCGTTAGACTCCCTGCTCGATAATGATACGAATGAGGAGTCTAGTACGGGAATTGTGTGAGCGTGTCTATGTTAAATAAAATGAGACAACAAAAACAAGACTGTGTGGAGTTTATAGGACACTTATAAAGAGAAAGGGAGTATTACAGTTTTTTTCTGAAATATTAGGTATATCCATTCATCAGAGACTATGAGAGATTTATCTAAAGGAAAATATATTTCTTTAATGCCCACAAGGAGCTACACACAGAAGGGACAAACAAGGAAAGACAAACGGATTAAGTCGATTATATCGAGCCCAGTGCGTAACTGGTACTTATTTAATCGACACCGAAAGGATGAAAGGCAAAGTCGACCTCGGCGGATTTAGAACTCAGAACGTAGCGGCAGAAGAAATACCGATTTCTTTATTACCCAAGAGGGCTATACATAGAATTTTTAAGACATCACAAAACATAAAGACAGTACAAAATCTAAACATAAAATCAGGGTAATTAAAATAAAATGATAATATGCAAGAATGAAAAAAAATGAGGCACAATGTCCACTCGATCCCCGAAGTCGGGTGGTTATATTTATCCAGTTTTTCACTTTTACGTTCAACATCATGTAAACATTTTAACGGTTTTGTAACTCAAAAAATTCAAACACTCGCGTTACCTTTCTTCCATTAATCATTGTTACGTCCGTCCTTAACAACTGCAAATAATCAGTTCTAGGGGCTGGTGTCTCCACCAACCATATCCGTT
>NC_068983.1:34558039-34563426 GCF_001194135.2 Octopus bimaculoides | reverse complement strand
CCTCTGCTTGTGCTTTCTCTTGCTGTGGCTGTGTGAACTCATATAGGGGGCATTTGGTTTTCATATGACTTCTCTCCCCGCATATATAACAATTTGGTTTTCTTCCCTCGACTACGATATTTAACGTTTTCTCGTCCTCCACTTCTATCTGGTAGGGAATTCTTTCTATGTCCTCGAATGTAGCAAAAAGCCACATTTCGAGTCCAAATCCCCACCATTTGCACACTTTTGTTTTCGCCACTGGTCCCAATTTCGGTTCCTCCTTGGTTGCAGCCAGCACTGTGGCAAGCAACCACTCTGGTTTAATTTCTGGTGTAACACTGGGAATTCGTATTTTCACACTTCTTCTTCTATAGCTTGGTAGCAATGCTATTTTCTCACTTCTTAGTATGTTGGTTGCATGCTTGGTTGTCTCTTCTATAGTGGCGAACCACACCTCAACCGTACCGAACTTTCTTCCTCTGTTAATGTACGTGGCTTCATTGACAATTTCACCCAGGCACTTCTCGATTTCCTCTCCCATCACCATTTCAATTTTACCGGTTTCGACAGCCTGTGTACGATACACTACTGTCCTCAGAATTTTTTCTTCTTTAGTCTCTTTTGGGGTACACAATTTGTATGAGTCTCCCTCAAATTCTATCAAATTCCTGCTTCTGGTCACCTCCTCCGTATCCAACTTGATTAACTTGGTTTCCAGCGGCACTGGCTTCCTCACCGCAGTGGCTTTGGCGTAGCTCGCCATACTGGAGACACTACCATAGCTGGGAAAAATGCAGTAGCTCACATGAAATGCAACCGTAATAATTCCACAAAAATCAAAATTATTTACCGAGACAGTTTTCACAAAGTAACACAACAGTATTCACAATAACGCGAAGCATTTCGCCCGGCGTGCTAACGCTTCTGCCAGCTCGCCGCCTTTCTACTCTACTATTTGAATTCTACTATTTCTCCCAGGTTAAATCTCTCATATCGTCTCTGATAAAAGGATATCCCTAATATCCCAGAACAGGTGTAAGGCTACCTTTCTCTTTATAAATATCCTATAAATTCCACATGCTTTGGGTTTGTCGTCTCATTTTATTTAACACACACACACACACACACAGACAGACAGACACACACACACACACACACACACACACACACACACACACACACACACACACACACACACACACACACACACACACACACACACACACACACACACACACACACACACACACACACACATATATATATTTCATCAATTCCAGGTTAAATATTTCAAAAAATCACAGCTAAATATAAAAACAGGCATTAATACATACATTATATGTGTGTGCGCGTGTGCGAGTGTGCACGTGCGTAAAACTATGTATGTATATATGTATGTATGTATGTATGTTTGTGTATATGTATGCATGTGTGTATGTATGTTGCGCTGGTATAGTCATGTAATGCGTATGGATGGGGACGCCTGTGTAAAGAAGTGCTGATCTCTAACTGCGGATGGCATCTGTTGAAGACATAGGACGAGGTGGTGAAACATGATCTTCGAATGTTAAACATAACGGAGGTTATGACAAGTGACCGGCATCTTTGGCGATGTGCCCTGCTTGAGAAAAATCGTCAAGTGAAGTGAAGTCGTAGTCGTAGCCGTTGCTATTGTCATGTAATTGGTCCCCGTGAAATCGTAGTCGTGGCCGTTGGCGGTGTCATGTAAATAGCACCCGTGCCAGTGGGATGTAAAAAGTGCGCAGTGTGGTTGCTGTTAAGACCGGCATCCAGCCGTAGAAACCATGCCAAATCAGACTGGAACCTGGTGCAGCCCTCTGGCTTACCAGTTCCGGTCAGATACATGCCAGCAAGGAAAGCGCTCGTTAAATGATGTGTGTGTGTGTGTGTGTGTGTGTGTGTGTGTGTGTCTGTGTGCATACGAGTATGTAATCAAAGGAAAGATTCGTGTATATAAATGGTTGCGTATAGTGGTAACTATACACACATAGCCACTACATATGGTAAATATTATTTAATATAAAGTAGGTGTCTAAATGTTATTATCTTCCACAGTTTTCGTATTTTTAACATATTTTGTCCCTTTTGTAGGTTTTATTGTACAATTTTCTTAATGTATCCATTTTCCCATTTCATTTTCCCATCCTTCATACCATTTTCACTGATTTCGTCATATTTTTCTTTCTCCTGAACAATAAATATATAAGCTTAGGCATAAACCTGTCTACATAACAGGTTTCAGCTTTGTCCGATGTGTTGAACACAAATCAAATACTATAAAAGTGGGGGCTTATCATCTCACTCCATATAATTTGCTTGTCACTGTATGTAATTCAATTCAATTATTTGATTATTACTTTATTTAATAATCTTTAAGATAGGGAAGACAAAGTTGACCTCAGTAGGGTTTGAATTCAGAACGCAGAAATCTGTAGTATATATGGAAAGTCAGTCAGTATATCACACTAATGAATATGTCAGTTTGCCTTTTAACCCTATATTGATTACAGTTCATTCGCAAATTTGAAAATGTAATTCTATAGCGATAATATCGCATTTTTCGTGTATATAAAACCCATTAAACGAGGTTTAGATCATGGAAGGTGCAGTGAAATTCCATTTAGAATTAAAACGTCTGTAATTTGACTCCTTCCTCTGTATTTGTCCATTCAGTTAAAGCTATACAGACAAATCATTGAAAATATAATAACTGTTAGCGGACGACAATGATTGTAATTATCTTATCAATAAATACAATAGAAACGCGTCCACAATGAAATAAGACATAAAGAGACAACACTGTAACTTGAATAAAAGCAAAACAGACTCACATACAAATATCAAGACTTCTATCGGAACCAACCCTTTTCTTCTTATCAAATAGATAAAGTTAGATATCTCATAAAAAGACAATATTGAATAAGAGATGGATTATTATCTATTTTATATTACATCAACTTAAATGATGAATTTATCTGCTATCTGTTCTCTCAAACTGACTTCGTTTTTCACCATTTTGGAATAAAATGGGAATTACAAATTTTCGTAATCATTGGCAACCAAACGCACAACCAATCGGAGTACAGTCGCCATTGAATTCCGAGCATCATGCTATACCCTACTTTAAGTAATCGCAACACAAAATATTTGATTGGTACAGTGAATAAGTGTGTTTCGCGATTCGCTAACGTGATAACATTTTCCGATTGATTTTTGAGCGAAATGGCTCCGAGAATAGCACACCTTTGAAAATCATTTACAGCGCTGCTCAGATAGGCTGACAGAACTTATGCATATATACGTCCATGTTGGATTTCTAATATGTGACATTTCATAGAAAATATGATCACAGTTATTCCATCTCGTAATAATGTGAGTTGTATTTTTCTGTCCATTTTGATACGGCATGTACTCGCGAATACCAAATTTTATTAAATCTATTGTGGTAAATCGTGGTTTATTCCGTTGTATATGTCAGCTGTATTCTCCTATTAATTTTTCTTCTGCTTATGACGCTGCAATCTAGTTCCGTTTGAACCAGATTACTTATGTATGTGTTTTGGTTACTCACGTATTGAACTTACGACCAATAACTCAACTAATGCATTTAAAACTTTATGAAACGCTTATATTCATTAATCTTTTGCCCCGTAGTTCAGTTTGATAACGTTAAAGGTTGTTTTGTTAACATTCTCGAATCTTAATTTTTTCATCTCTGGTATTTTACGATCACATAAAAGTTGTATTATATTTACTGAAGTATGATGAATACAAATGGGTCATGTGGTAATATTGTAATGGACATGTTACTCTGAATGTTGTTTTTAATCTTATTCAAAGCATGAGATGAAGAAATTTCCCTCAGACGTACGTATGCACGTACGTACACACGTACATAGGTATGCACATGATGATTATAGCTCAATTTAGAGAAATGCCTTCGGTTGATTGCCCTCTGAGTACCTACACGCTTTGTATAGATGTGGAAACGATAGATGCAAGTGTTGAGAAGGCTTATGTCCCACGTTGACACATGTTTGCTTTCTATAAAATATTTTTTCTGTGTGTTTTGCTTTTCTCGTTTACTGCAAGTCAAGGTGTACAGTAACATATGATAGTGATCCACTATATCAAACCTAGACACTTGGGACAAATGTATTTCGTCCAAATACGACTATTCTGTTGCCTTCGCACACATTAAATCCCATTACCATGCACACACTATAGAACAATATCATTATTTTCTAAAAGGAAATTAATTAATATAAGCGTACTAAGGAATAGTAAATACTGTGTGCGCTGTATGCGTGTGTCTGCATTTGAGTGCTTGTGTTTGAATGTGTGAGTACATGCGTGCGAGTGTATGTGAGTGTGTGTGTGTGTGTGTGTGTGTGTGTGTGTGTGTGTGTGTGTGTGTGTGTGTGTGTAAGTGTGCGCGCGTCCGTGTGTTTTGTGTGAATCGTCTTTAGTTCACTCTATAGTAAAGTTGAGATTCTAACATGTATGAATATTAGTAAACTATTTAAGGCTTTGAACTAGCAGAATCTTTAGCATCCCGGACGAAACAGTTAGCGGCATTTCGTCTGTCTTTTTGTTCTGAGTTCAGATTCCACCAAGGTCGACTCTGACTTTCAACATTTCAATGTCGATATAATAAGTACCAGTTAATTACATGGAGTTATTGCGTTTCACGGAGGTTGATTTTACATTTCATCCCTTCGGAGTCGATAAAATGATTACCGAATGAACACTGGGGGCGATGTAATCGACTTACTCCTTTCCCTGAAATTACTGGCCTTGTGCCAAAATTTTGAAAGTAACTTTAGTAAACACTTTTAGCGCTCTGTTAAAAAAGTTGTTTATCAGTCACACATTATTTAAATCATTCGTGTTATATATTAAATTCTCGGCTTTTTTTTTAATTTTCTAAATTAGCAAATGACATAGCACAAAATATTTATGATACTAGCGTCGAGACATGAATGAACAACACAATTTAATTAAATAGTGTTCCAGAACTAAGTCTTCATTTTCTCTTATTCTTTATGAACTTCAAATAATCTGCATTTTATAAGAATTAACTTGTTTCACCAACAAAGGACGGTCTTTCTTTTTTTCTCATAAAACCAATAATGCTAATTAGTTGTCAATAAAATAACTTCAGTCAATGTTATGATATACAAAAACTGGTGCACGGGTTTTGTTATAAATCACGAAACATCTATGGCATATTAAAATCTTGTAAGTATATATGTGTATAAAAAGCATGGCTGAAGCCCGAAAGCGCCTACTATTGCGGAGTTTGTCATATATATACATATATATATATATACATACGTGTATAATTGTATGCATACATATATACATACAAGCGTATATATATA
>NC_068983.1:34554662-34557918 GCF_001194135.2 Octopus bimaculoides | reverse complement strand
GTGTGTGTGTGTGTGTGTGTGTGTGTGTGTGTGTGTGTGTGTGTGTGTGTGTGTGTGTGCGTGCGCGTGTGCATGCATGTTTCTGTGTGTGCATGTCTCTGCATTTTCTCTCCTGAAGAACTTTCAAAACGTCTGGCATGCATCTCTCGTACGTGAGTGTATGTAGATATGCATATAAATGCTAATTGTTTGAAATTTACGAATTACAGGAAATATTACTGTGCTTCGGAGATGTACTTGCATAACAAGTGACCTGATCCGAGATCGTGTGCTGAAACAAAAACAATTGAAGCGTCAGTGAACAAGTCAGGGTTTCAAAGCAACGAAAATATCTTTGACAAATTAAATTTAAATGTTGAAGTGAATATAAAGGTTTCTTTGCGTGTTTTTAAATGGCGTATAAACACCTTCTATGCTGCAATTGTCATTGTGCTTCGGTTATGATAAATTCACGGTTATGATAAGACGAGTGTTCATTTTAAGTGCTATATTTGTGGGAATTTCTTTTCGATTATTATGTAAATACTTGTCTATCCATCTCTGTATCTAGTGACATAGTCTTATGCAACTGTCTGTACCTGAAAGAAGAATTGTTATTAAGCGGGTGGATTTATTAGAAAATTATTGTAATTTTATCGTGTGTGATTCTTCATAACCAACAAATTTTTAGAAGGAAATTTAATAAAAAATGGATAATTTGTCTCTCTGTGTCATTGTTTTGACAATGAAAATCATAATATACACCTTGGTTATTGTGATGCTATTGCAAATTAAATTATGAAATATTATAGAAGTAAAGAAAGAAAAAGAAAATAAAAATTTCAAAACAATGCTTTGATGGAGATGTTTGTGTATTCTTATTTGTCGCAATATATTTGTGGTGAGGTGGACGGCGATAATATTGGCCATAGCAGAGTAGAGGTTTGTGCGAATATACGTTTGTATGAATTTAACGCCTCAGTATGTGTTTACTACAATTAAGAAAGAAAGAAAAGAAGCATCTCATGTGATTACTATGAGAATTTATTAAAAATGACAGGACATTAACCATTCTATAGTGTTGTTTTTTTTTTCTCCCAAACAAACAATCGTAAGGAGGTCGGAATTAAACCAAATTATTGAATTTATTTAATATTCGGTTTTACTTGAAATGTCTTAGATTTTGCATACAAGGGCTGATCTAACTGATGCTTTCATAATTGAAGACAAGAAACATTAACATTTCTGTCCGTAAGTAACCTTTCTGTCCGTAAGTAGAAAATCACCAAAGTTTCCTCTTTTTGCGTAGCATCTTCTTGTATCTGGAGATCACGGTACTGGGCTTGGTGTATGGTTATTGTATTTAATCAAATATTTTCGCATAGCTGAGTATGAAGACATTAATTCCATGTAGATTCAGTGCTTTGGTGTGGTATTTCAGAAACGTTTGGTTTAACATGACTTTGAATTTTGCATATTCGAGGTTAAATATTATGTCTAAGATACTTGAATACTCTGAGTCTATTTTTCAGAGATAAATGTTAAGTACATCTCATTCAATATCTTGCTTACGTCCTTCCTGAATGCAACTAAGATTTATACACTCCAAGTAGATTCGAAATTTCATTGGAAATTTTGGTTTCCATGTTTATATCGTAGGAATCTGTGTCGTTCTGAATTTATAAACTCTTATTAAGAAGTTTCATTTCCAAAATTGTATTATTTATAATTTGTTTTCTGCGTATGACGTTTTGCCAAGTATTATACTGCTAATGATAGGCATTTACAGAGAGAAGATTAGGTGTCAATTATATATAATTGTGTAAAATTGTATTCTTGTTTATGTTTGCATGTTAACAAAGCTGCAAATTACAGGTGCATTGTTGTTCAGAATTGATAATTTGGCGATGTAGTGAATTTTGCTATTGATTTTATCTAATGTATATGTAATGATTCGTCACAGTTCCGAATATGTTTGGGTAAGAGAGTCTGACAGATATACTTATAATTAAATAAGCTATATGATCATTGATGGTAATATCTTTTATCTTTTTGGTGTTTCAGTCATTAGAGTGCGACCATGTTGGGGCACCGCTTTAAAGGATTTTATTACAACGAATCGACTGCAGTGCGTTTTCTAAAGTCTGGTACTTATTTTATTGATATATTTTGCCGAACCGCTCAGTTACGGGGACGCAAATACACCAAAACCGGTTGTCAAGCGGTGTTGGGGAGAAAACCGTTAAACACAATGAGAAACGAAAACATAAAGACGAGGACGGGAAACGAACTTTTTTTTTCGAACAAGGCAAAAAACAGAGAAATGAGATATGCAACATAAAGAATATTACCCATCTTCAGTTGTGCCTGCTCCAACAACTACGCATTTCGAAGGCAAGGACAATGTGATGTTCTGTATCCATATATGCTTGTATGTATACATACAGATGTCGGTATGTACATATATGTATGGATATATGCATATAATTATATATTATTTATGTTATTATATGACCGAACGCCACGCATTGCCTCCAAGAAAGTTATCTTATATTTTCTACTGCGCATTCTACTACTATCGCTGTCACTTCCCTGTCTCTATCTCTCTCCCTCTCTTGTTCTTCATCCTTTCTATTTTTCTCGCCCAACCCTCCCCGATTCTTCTCTTCCTTTCACAATTCCCTCTCTTACTCCTCCACCTTGACCCTCTCATCATTGACACGTGACGAAAGGGATTCTTTCTTTCTACTTCCTGCCTTTCTACAGAAAAGGCGTGAATTTTGTTCTCTCTCATTCACATCTAACTTCGCGTTCAAAATAATAATAATTTTTCTATCGTCTTGGCCTAACTGCCCTTAAAGTTTATTGTCACTGTCCTGTCTTGTTTTTACTATCTTGTTCTCACTGTCCTGGTCTCACTGTCCTTTCACCCACCACAAAAATTTCCAAATTTCAATTAATTTGCTTGCGGGAAGGACTACTCCAACGAAGTCGCGTATTGTCCTTGCCTTCGAACTGCGGAGTAGTGGAGCAGGGACAACTGAAGATAGGTAATATTCTTTGTAGCATGTCTCATTTCTCTGTTTGTTTTTTCGTTGTTCGAAAACAAAAGTTCGTCTTCTGTCCTCGTCTTTATGTTTTCGTTTCTCATTGTGTTTAACGTTTTTTGTGATGTCCTGTACCCATATATGCTTGTATGTACAAATATGTATGAATACATGCATATAATTGTATAATTGTATACACACACACACACACACACACACACACACACATA
>NC_068983.1:34551157-34554527 GCF_001194135.2 Octopus bimaculoides | reverse complement strand
ATATATATATATATATATATACTAGTATTATAACCCGATTTCATTCGGGTCTACTCGGGCCACATTTTAAAGATGAGGAATTTTGCCCTAGAAGGCACGCCTTTCAATTGAGCAAACTCAATGCTGTCATGCAAACACCCCCGTACTTTTAACATAGCTGTGCAAATTGTTAGATCAATCCGACCATATTTACTAACACTTTTGCCTGTACAACTGCTTGTGAGACAGTGTCCGCCCTTTTCACAAATATATAGTAGATAGTTCAGTAGGCGCAAGAATTTCTGATACCTACAGTAAAGACTAGAACTATGTTTTTGGTCTCGGTATTTATGGAATCCGATGTATCATTGGAAATTGATTTGAACTTGGTTTCTGATAAAGTTTATAGTGTACATATTATAGTTGTAGTGTTATTTGCCAGTTTCTGTTATCTATAAGTATCCAAAATTTTTGATTGGGACCAGAATATTTATGTGTCATGACCGTCCTGTAGTCCTGAAAATGTGATTTGACTCTTTTTGTTTTTCTTGCGTCGCCTTTGAAAGAGATACTTGCGCATGGGTAATGCATTTTGCGTAATATCATAGTTTTTTATCAATATATATATATATATATATATACAGAGAAAGAGTGAGAGAGTGGGGGAGAGAGTAAGAGAAATCGATCGATATGTATGAACATTAATGAAATTGTGCATTTCAATTTATTTTTCTGGTAGGAATATTAGTTATAAGTTCAATTCATTTAATCCAAAAGACTGCTTATGACAGGCGTGTCAACATCCTAACAACCTTCCAACATTACACATATTTTCCTTAAGTTTTTCTCATCATCATGGGACTACACATGTTATATATCAAAGTCTTGCAGATATTTCATGATTTTCTACCAGTCACGCTTGAGGAAAATGATGGATTACACTGGCCTCCAAATTGTAACATTTTTTTCTACTAATTTAAGCTTGAGACCTCTTTTGGGGTGATTTAGGGTCAGTGAATTTTAAAATGGCACTACTTGTTTTTTCTATTACGCCTAGGTTTTGTTTGTATGGGCTGGCCCATATTGGCCCCACCCGTAGCTCCATGTTTGAAATGGTTAATTTCCCACTGACTTTTTTGCTATATATGTGGATGTTTCACTGTGCGAAGTCAAAGAATGGACGTTAGTGACATTGTGAAAAGATCCTACTTGGTTTACTTAAAGATTAATGTCCAACATCTACGCCAATAGACAAAGGACACAAGAAAACAACTAAGCATTCCTGTGATATGGTGGAAGCCAAATGACCATGTAAACGATTGCTACTTTTGTCTCACAAAGACTTCCGGTTATAGTAAGGGAACGTGACAGAAAATGAGTTAGCGAAATCTGGCGTCAGCAATTCACCAAGTATTTCACTCCGATGGAATGCCAGAACCCGTTTCCAGGGATCTACCTTCACTGCAAGGTGAAAGTGATATATGTGAAGTAGATGTAAATCATGAACATGACAGTTATTAGACTTTACAGAAACATCAAACAAAGAACGTGAACACTTCAACCAGGCAGAACTTAATGATTTAGTTAGAAACATAGGACTGTCAACAGATTTATCAGAACTGATAGCTTCTAGGCTTAAAGAGAAGAATTTGACAGAGAAAGAAACAAAGGTGACTCTTTTATCGGAACAAGGAAAAAAGTCTCTTGGCATTCTTTACAATTGGAAAAGATTTTGTTTACTGTTGTGACGCAGCGGGACTATTAAACACTATCATAGAAACTTGTTTGATGTGCTTCCTATTATTCACTCTGTACACTTAAGGGAAATTTATAATCACATAATAGTTGTATTAGATTTACCTAAATATGATGAACACAAATGGGTTATATGTTTGTAGATCTAAAAACGGTCAACTTTTTACTTAGCCAACAAGTATGGTATACAAAATATCCGTGTTTCCTGTGTTTATGGAATAGCCAAACGAGAGACAAACGTAGGGAACAGAAACTCTGTCGGTTAGGAAAAATTTGACTGTTAGAGAGAAGAATATTATACACCAACCACTTGTTGAGCAAGAGAAAATCATCTTTCCACTCCTTCATATTAAACTAGGACAAATGAAGTAATTTGTCAAAGCTCTTAATGTGGAAGCTAACTGTTTCAAAGTTATATGTACAGCATTACCTGGCCTAAGTTATGATTAAATAACGGCTGGTGTTTTGATGGACCACAAATCAGAAAGTTAACGAAATGCCACAATTTTTCGAGCTCGATGGCTGACATAGAAAAAAGACCATGGGATTCATTTGTGACAGTTGTGAAAGGAATTTGAGGGAGTGAAAAGGCTGCAAACTACAAGAATTTGGTGGAGACATTAGTTGATAGCTTTCATCTTTTAGGACACAACATGAGAATAAAGCTTCATTCTCTCAATAGCCATCTCGATGAATTTCCTGCCAGTCTCGGTGACGTGAGCGATGAGCATGGTGAGCATTTTCATCATCCAACCAAGATAATGGAGGAGCGATATCAAGCCATGACTGCAGACTACTGTTGGAGTATTCAAAGAGACTGTGTAGACATGGAAGTTTCCAGACGCTCTCGCGAGCGGAAATTTGTTTCGTGAATATGAAGGTGTATGTATGATGGTTTGTGTTTTATCCATCATATTAGAAAATTAACAGTAGGTATTTAGTATTAGGTAATGCTATCTTACATTTTGTATTTTATTGACATCATAACTTATGATTTGAGGTTATAAGACTTGGTGGACTATCCAGACCAGGTAAATTGTTTATACAGTGCATCATAAAATAGGGGTATGCTATAGAAAAAAAACCCCTGATGTATTAGGGAAAATGGATGCCATATTCGAAATCAGCATCTTAGAATTAACTAAAAACAACCACAAAATCGGTGGAGGCACATGGCCTAGTAGTTAGAGCAGCGGACTCGCAGTCGAGGGATCGCGAGTTCGAATCTCAGACCGAGCGATGTGTATGATGATGAGCGAAACACCTAAGCTCCACGTTGCTCCGAACTGCGGCTGATACTTTCGCCACAACATTCTCTCGCTCTTTAATCCTTTGACTGGCCGGCGTCCCGTCCAGGCGAGGAACCTATACGCTAATGAAACCGGGAAATCCGCCCTTATGAGCCAGGTATGGCTAGAGAAGTAACAAAAAACAACAACAACCACAAAACAGAAGTCAGCAAAAAGTGTGTTGACCAGTGTTATTAATATTTGCATCATTTAAAAATGGTGTGTATATAAAACCAGAATCGTTAACAGAAAGGAGACACACAAAGAAACATTGGTATGTATAGGCTTATATACAAATAGTTACACAAACACGAACACACACACACACACACACACACACACACACA
>NC_068983.1:34548366-34551147 GCF_001194135.2 Octopus bimaculoides | reverse complement strand
CACACACACACACACACACACACACACACGCAGTTAGATAGAGAGATAGATACATACTGAGGTATGATAATCAATTTCTTAGTTAATTGGTTGAATAGTTAACTACTTTTCAAATGAATAATAAATAACTGAAATAGACTCATTCCGAATGCTGATCATTGCGATAATGCCCCTCACGAAATATAGGAAAATATGTCTCTATCAACGACTTCACATAGAGTATCTAGCAAACGAAATGAAACAACCGATGTATAAGCGCAGGCTCGGCAGTGTGGTAACAAGCCTGATTCCGAGTTCAGCCCCACTGCGTGCCAAATGTTTATTACTATAGCTTCGGGCTGATAAAAGACCTGTTAGTGGATATGGTAGGCGGAAACTGGAAGAAGCTCGTCATGTATATGTCTGTTTGTCTGTGTGTGTGTGTGTGTGTGTGTGTGTGTGTGTCTGTGTGTGTACGTGTGTGTGTGTGTGTGTGTGTGTGTGTGCGTAGCTGCGTGTGTATGTTTGTTTCTGTATTTGTTACCCACCGCCGCTTCACAACATGTTTACTGGGTTTACCTCAACGTGACTTCGCGCTTCTCTAAACGAGCCCGATAAAATAAGTATAAGGCATAAAAACTAAGTCCTGAGGTCGCTTCATTTAGCTAAAAGATTCTCCAAGGCTGGGCCTCAGCATGGCTGCAATGGAATGTTTGAAACAAGGAAAAAAATAAAAGATAAGGCGGAAGCTCTCTGCCAACTTCAAGACACCTCCTTCTACTGCTCTCTGCCCTCCAACCCCACGCACAACTGCCAACAGACTGTGACCTCCACTATTCATAACCTCATCCCCTCCTCCCGTCTCCCCCACCGCCTCTAATCTCATTTTTCGCACCCCTCGCACACCCACAATTTACCTCCTCCCCAAAATCCACAAAAAACATCTTCTCCGCCTGAAACTGTCCCACCAGCTCATCTCCATATATCTTGACCATGTACTTGCCCTCTAGTGGCTTCCCTCTTCTCTCACATCCATGACACGAACCATGCTCTTCGTTTGTTCAACTCCTTCTCCTTCCCACTTGGCACCCTCTAAACTTCTCTTCACTCTTGACATCAATAGTCTATACACGGTGATCACTCACCACGCGGGGCTGCGTGCACTCCAACATTTTCTTGAACTACGACTATCCCTCAACCTGACACATCTACACTCCTTCGTCTGGCCGAACTTGTTCTGTCATTTAACTACTTCTCCTTCAGAGCAACTCAGGAGTGGCCATGGGAACGAAAATGGGCCCCAACTATGCGAACCTGTTCATTGGCTGTATTGAGGCCCAAATATTCTCAAGTTTCACTGGTCCCACTCCATGGGACCACTCGTTATATTGACGACTGTATCGGTGCGACCTCACTCTCTCGCGAACATCTACACGCTTTCCTCTCTTTTGTCAAATCTATCCATCCCGCACTCCACTTCTCCATCACTATCTCCGACACCTCAGTCGCCTTTCTCGACATTTCGGTCAGAATTGAACACTTCACTCTCACCATCTCCATCCACTACAAACACACAGACTCACACTCATGCCTCAACTTCTACTCCTCGCATTCTAAACATACCAAGCTCTCCATCTCTTATTCTCAATTCCTCCGTCTACGTAGGCTCTACAGTGATAGCCATGACTTTGAGACTCAGTCTCAACTCATGGCTCGCCACTTCATCCTCCCTCACCACCATTCACACCGCCCTTGCCAGAGCACATTCCGTGGACCGTGCATCTTGCTCTCTCCCATCGCACCCGCTGCGTCATCACCCGTCTCCCGTTTCTTCTCACCTACCACGCCACTACCCTACCTATCGAACGCACCATTCTCCAAGCCTTCCGGCGACTCCAGTCCGACCCCTTCACTTCGCACATCTTCCTTAACCGACCCCTCCCCTCCTACAAACGAGCCCACAACTTACGAGACCCCTTGGTCCACAGCTTCTTCCATAACCCGTCCTCCCAACACGGTTCGATTCCCTCGCTCCTCTCTTACTCTAACACCTACTTCCTCCCACCCACCTCTCCTCTTTTGATCTGGCACCTACTTCTCTTTATTTCTATCCACCTTCTCTTCCTTCCACCCTCTCCCTTCCACCCTCTCCCTTTATCGTCACCCCTCCCTCATTACCTTACCACTACACATTCTAACCCCACCATCCCTATACATCCCATCACACCCTAACCCATCCCTTAGAGCCACCCTTGCTTCCCCTATTCTCACCTCCCCCACACTCTAACACCCCCACACGCCACCACACCACCAAATCACACACCATACCATACCACACGACATCACACTACCCCGCACACACTAGCACTGACCACTTTCCAGGAACTACACCATCATCCGCACACACCTATAAATGCACACATCAATGTCACCACCCCCTTCCATCCGCACACGTTAATCTCACCAGCCCCATTCCACATGCACATACACGCTCTCACATACACACCTACGCGAACCTTTGTTTTGGGATCACCACTACTTTATTATATCCCCTTCTACCTAGCTCTCCTGTGTGAACCCTAGATCACTAGCCACTAAACCTTTTTCTATTATCTCTCCCTGTTTATTTCTGTTTTCCTTTCTGTCGAAGAGCGTAGGCTCGAAACGTAAAAGACTATCTCACTTCCCGAGCATTAAACTAATACATCTGTTTGTTTTTTACATACCCGTCTTCGGCTTTTGTCTTCCTTCTAAATTCTCACCATATATATATATATATATATATATATATATATATATATA
>NC_068983.1:34547519-34548174 GCF_001194135.2 Octopus bimaculoides | reverse complement strand
ATATGTATGCACATAAACGTATATATCCACACACAGACACAAACATATAAAAATATATAACACTCATATACGCTTATAAAAAGGTCATGATCTTAAAACGATTAAAAACTTTTCCACAAAGAGATTTGGGAATTTTAAGAACAAAATCATCGATTAATCATCAGCATATACTCCCCATGCGCATATCTTCTGCACATACTGGCATATCCTTTTCAAATTTATATAATGATTTTTCATACACAAAAGTTACTATGTCGTTCATCCAGCTTTGCTTTGGCTTCTTGTTCTCGCAGTGCACGTTTCTATGGTAGTATAAGAATTTATTTATGTATAACTGTGCGGCAAATTTCACATAATCATCCTTTGACATATGATAACCCTATAGGTGTTTCCTTTTGTGTGTTTTTGTATATATTTGTAAGTGTATATCATCAGATATGTCCATGATATGCAAGGTGCATATTCGAAATTGTGTATATTACCAGCTACAAATGTTTAAAATTCGCATACGTTTGTTTGTCCGTATGTATGTATGTATGGACGTATGTATGTGTGCATGTATGTATGTATGCATGCTTGTGCATGTGTTTGTGACTGTGTCCATATGTATACACACACACACATATATTTAAGTATATATATATATATATATATA
>NC_068983.1:34544592-34547252 GCF_001194135.2 Octopus bimaculoides | reverse complement strand
ATATATATATATATATATATATATATATATACTGGGAGAGAGATAGTGAGCGATAGGTACGGCATATATACATACACATTCATGGGCATGTATGCATATGTATGCACACGTGAACACACAAAAACACACGCACACGTATGTATACACATATATACCTTTTGGTTGTGTATTATTTTTTGTGCCGACATGTAAATGTAGATGCAGATGTATAGATGGTTATATGATAATGTATAACATAGAGCGTCTCTTCCATATGTTTGTGTTGGAAGACACGACTTAGTACAATTACATCTAGATATGTATCTTTTTGTGTATGTGCAGGCATATATCTACGAATTGCGAGAATCTCTGTCAACGTTGTGCGTGCATGGAGAATGATATTTTTCTCTGCAATCATGGAATCGATCAACTGGAGGCCAAAACAATACGCAGGTGTTTCATCTTTGAGATAAAGGTCATTCTTTTGTTTCTTACTATTCAATTATCTTTTCAACACTGCTTTTGGCAAGAAAGAACGTAAGCATTACATAGATTTTGATGGAAGCTGGAAAAAAAAAAATTCTAATTATATATTTTGCCGATCACACATATGTACGTTTCATGAGTTTGTATACTAATATTATCTATAGACGTCATATATACTTACACATTTGTAACTTTCGGAAGTGATTTATTTTCAGTAGCAAATGAATCACAAAATGACACTTTAGAAAAGTTATGAATGTATAACTATATACATTGTACTAGAAATTATATCCCCATCCGAGAAAGTGAAGCTTTTGTTTAGTTCTGAGTAAGAAATAGTAGTATATTAATTTCAAATTTTGAGACAAGGCTCCTTCATTGAGATTCATATTAATATCAAAACCATACAGCGACCAATAGTTGTTACTGAAATTATATTTTCTACTCCATACAACTTGTAATGTTTCGTTATACTAAACGATTAACGTTTCAAGGCAGCGAGCTGGAAGATTGGATACTGCGCCGGGCAATCTTCTTAGCTGTATTTCTTCCGTCTTTACTTTCTGAGTTCATGCTCCGCTATGGTCGACTTGCCCTTTCTACCTTTCGAATACGATAAAATAATTAGCCCCTGAACACTGGCGTCGATTTAATCGACTCACCCACTCCTCTGAAGTTCCTGACCTTGTTACAATATGTGATTATGTAAGACACGGTTCACAAGAAAAATTCTTTACATTTCAAATACGTGACCATTGTAAGTTCACAACAGATTTCATCTTTATCTGCACAAATATTGTGAAAGATAAAGCTTGACGGCAAAGTAATTTATATAAACAAGCAAATTCTCCAGGCCCTCTCCAGATTTATGGCTGCAGGCTCTGTGAAGATAAATAACAGACTCTTTTCTCCCTTGTAAGATATACATATACACGGCCATGTTAGATGTAAATAGACAAACCATGAAACATCGTTTTATGTTTATTCAAACTTGTAAAGGTTTATATATTTTAATTAATTGACATTTTTATGTTTCAGGTTCTATACGTGACTGTTTAATTATTCAATGAACAAAAGAGGAACTGGAACTGTCTGAATTTCAAAGAGTCCGTATTCTGGGTCATTATGAAGGTGGACATAGCGGAGAATCGCAGAAAATCTTGGGAGCCTGCTTTCTGCAGTTAATAGAGTGATTGTGCCATTCACCAGAGAGGGGAAGAAGTCCACATCATCGCGCCCAGAACAACCAGAGCCCTCTATCTGGACCTTTCTCTTTGTTAAGACAAGTGTAGAGGATAATCCTCGCTGCAAAGCCTCTGACATAGCAGAAGAAGTTGATGTCAGTCCCCAAACCTCTGTCAGGTATCTCCAAAAACTTGGTTACTATGGCAGAGCAACAAGAAGAAAGCTACTTCTTCGACCAGCCAACATCTCGCGGAGAAAAGATTAGGCGTGTGAGATAATGGAAAGGCCACTAACATTTTGGGACACTGTCATTCTCTGATTGATGAGTCTAGATTTGCTGTATTTCCTCAGAGTGGTCTACTGTAGGTCTGGAGACCCTGTGATCAAGAATTTCGTGTGAAAAGATTGCAGCCAACAATGAAACATGACAGCTATTCTGTGATGGTCTGAGGAGCAATTTGGAGCAATGGTTGATCAGAGCTGGTGGAGTGTGAGGGAATCATAAACTCAGATAAATATGTGTCCATATTGCAGAAAGGACTTCTTCCAATCTTCTCCAGTGGGGGAATAATTAAAGAAGAATTTATTTATGGAAGATAGGGCTCCTTGTTGCACGGTCAAAATGACCCAAGATTTGTTGGATGAGAATAGCATTAAAAAGCTTCCATGGCGAAGCCAGTTATCAGATGTGAACCCTGTTGAACACCACTGAGACATAATGGACAGGACACTTCATAAAAAGAACCAGAAAGTATTAACAAAGCCTGATATTTTGGGATTAGCACACGAAACTTAGCTAGAAATTTCGCAAGAGAATATTCATCTGATCGGTAACATATCTAATATGGTCGTTGCATTGAAAAATGCAAAGGGCATGTCTACTAAATATCAAATATTCACATTATAAGAATTAATATATAATTTGAATGTGTAATTTCGGATTTAAATAAATTTTAATGATTATAAGGTTGTCTGTTTACTTCTATCATGTGTGTATACACACATATATA
>NC_068983.1:34543882-34544581 GCF_001194135.2 Octopus bimaculoides | reverse complement strand
ATATATATAGATACATATATATAAGGTTGAGGAGGGTATTGGATTTAACCAAACCCAAAAAGATACAGGTAATACCGAGTAAAGTGCTGAATACCGACTAGTTATGCTCCAGTCGTTGTATGAACAGGATTGGGGATTATAGGTCGTGTATTAGCGTGTGTGTGTATAAATATATAAAAAGATAAAGAGAGTAATGGTAAAGCTGGAAATATATTTTATGGATAGAGTCTTACAGCTTATAGTAAAGGAATCGATTATTATATCCATAGGCGGAGAGTTATAGTATGAGGTGAGAGTGAGTGTGATGCGCTGAAAAAAGAAAGAAGGAGAGAACAGTACTTGGAGTGTAGTTTCATTCCAGTAGTAAGCATCCGTGCAAAGTAATACTTGTGGGAATTTTCCGGAAATAGTTGCTGCAGCAAAGGCTGAAATACCAGAGGTGGATATATGCCATATTGTGTCCGAGGTATATTGCTTGTGTTTACTTGAAGGATGTCCCAAGTCAAGTGAGAGATCTCACGGATACTTACTACTGGAATGAAACTACACTTCAAGTACTGTTCTTTCCTTCTTTCTTTTTTCAGCGCATCACACTCACTCTCACTTCATACTATAACTCTCCGCCTATGGATATAATAATCGATTCCTTTACTATTTCTATCTCCGATGAAGGGAAGTTTTGGATCTTCCCAGAAACAG
>NC_068983.1:34543257-34543872 GCF_001194135.2 Octopus bimaculoides | reverse complement strand
TATTATTTTATTTTCTTGTCTACGTTTTGTTTGCAATGTCCTGTACCCAGATATGCACCTATATATACAGGTAGACGTAGGTATGCACATACCTGTACGTATATATGCATATACTCATTTATCATTTGTTTTACATGATCGAACGCCTGCGTCATCCCTCTAAGTAGTTTTTTTAAACTTCATATTTTCTGACGCAACTCTATCTATCTCTATCACTTTTTCTCCCTCTCGTTCTTCCTCTGTTACTACAACGTATCTCTCTTTACCCCTCTCGTTCTTCCTTCTGCTACTATTATATCTCTCTCTTTCCCCTCTCGTTCTTCCTTCTGTTACTACTATATTTCTCTCTTCCTCTCTTTCTCTCTTTGCTCACCTATTCTTTTACTTCCTCCCCTTGTTTCTCGCTCTACCACTCTCTCTCTTCCTTTCCCCTCCCTGGTCACATGTTTCCGATCACTAATCCTTTTCTTCCTTGGCTTTCGCCGAGCAAACACGCGAACTTATTTATCCCGCTTTCAGTTCGTGCCTCACAGCGATCATATTCACATAATTTTTCACGTCTGGTCGCATAGCCTTTTCCGTTTGTTTCCCTGTCTTGTTTTTTGTCCGCCACTA
>NC_068983.1:34541537-34542131 GCF_001194135.2 Octopus bimaculoides | reverse complement strand
ATATATATATGTGTGTGTGTGTATGTATGTATATCTATTCAATGCATATGTCTTTCTGTCTGTCTTTGTCCCTCTACTACCGCTTGACAACCGGTGTTGGTAAGTTTGCATCCCCGTAATTTAGCAGTTCGACAAAAGTAACCGATAGAATAATTATCAGGCTTAGAAAATAAGCACTGCAGGCGGTTCATTCGACTAAAACTTCCTCAAGGTGGTGCCCCACCATGCTATTAGACAGATTCCACGAAGAGGGGTATGTACAGTAAGATTTTTTCATGCAGCTGAAGTTCGGCAAAAATATTCTATGTGAAACTGTGTAGAAATAATCTGCTCAGAAGCCAATAGGATTTCACTGTCATGGTTTGCCGGACCTAACCCACCATGCGCTTTATCAAAACAACCCAATGCATATCTTTTTCAGCAGCCCCCATGAATTTGCTTTGATAACTGGATGTCTTGTAGTTCTATTTTCTAATATTAGAATATTTTCTTCCTCATTCCTCTTACTAATCTTGGATATTCGGTGTGCCTGTCTAACTCTCTCTCTCCCTCCCCGCTGTCTTCCCCCTGTCTTCCCCCTGTCTTACACCCTGT
>NC_068983.1:34535069-34541489 GCF_001194135.2 Octopus bimaculoides | reverse complement strand
AATAGGATTTCACTGTCATGGTTTGCCGGACCTAACCCACCATGCGCTTTATCAAAACAACCCAATGCATATCTTTTTCAGCAGCCCCCATGAATTTGCTTTGATAACTGGATGTCTTGTAGTTCTATTTTCTAATATTAGAATATTTTCTTCCTCATTCCTCTTACTAATCTTGGATATTCGGTGTGCCTGTCTAACTCTCTCTCTCCCTCCCCGCTGTCTTCCCCCTGTCTTCCCCCTGTCTTCCCCCCTCTCTCTCTATATATATATATAGCAATAAAGTTTTAAAAGTTAATGTATTTTTCGTCAATTCGCAATACCACATCTGATGGGGTTGCAATGTGTTATAACCGCTTACCGCCATTACTTCTTGTTTGTGAATTATTATTACAACTAATATCACTAAAGTGGACACGATTTGAATTAATGAAGCAAATAAATGCGAAAATTGTGCAAAAGTAAATTGGTCTAATTTAATATGAGACAATATCAAAAATATAATTGCTGTCTTGATTATTTATAATTTGAATATCCAAATTGATTTTGGTAATTCTAAAAATTAATATTCCCAGAATGAGTTATAAATTTTTATAACTTTTCGTTAATTTCCAGGAACATTCGCTCACTAATTTGTAAAAGTTCGTTGTGCAAGTTGATTTAGATTGTATTATTAGATTTTTTTTCTTTGGAATTAATCCCACGCTTTCTCAAGACACTTGGCTCGTCCATTATTACGTCGATTTTATACTTGGAAATGCAAATAAATAAATATAAAAATAAAATATAAAATTACGTAGGATTATAAAACGTTATAAATATTAGTTAGAATTCCACATAGATATATAATGAGATAACAAACGCACACGTAAGTACACATACAAGGCCACACACGTGCGCGGACAGACATGCATACGTTGGAACGTACTCAGACACATACAGAAATATACATATGATGGAATATACCCAATATGGAATTGGGGAAAACCAATACACAATACATCTATTGATATACTCTTTTACTCTTTACTTGTTTGAGTCATTTGACTGTGGTCATGTTGGAGCACCGCCTTTAGTCGAGCAAATCGTCCCGAAGACTTATTCTTTGTAAGCCTAGTACTTATTCTATCGGTCTCTTTTTCCGGACCTCTAGGTTACGGGGACGTAAACACACCAGCATCGGTTGTCAAGCAATGTTAGGTGGAGGGAAGGGCAAACTTAGACACACAAACATACACACACACACACACACACACACACACACACACTCACATATATATATACGACGGATTTCTTTCAGTTTCCGTCTACCAGATCCTCTCACAAAGCTTTGGTCGGTCCGAGGCTATAGTAGAAGAGACTTGCCCAAGGTGCCACGCAGTGGGACTGAACCTGGAACGATGTGGTTCGTAAGCAAGCTACTTACTACAATATAAATACAGTTAGATAAGGCCGGTTTATGGGATTACCTGGGTTTCACTTCCATAAAGCGCTTAGCTTTACGGTGTATCATCAGATCCCAAATCTATTGGCTTAAGGCCGCTCTAGTGAACGGCCTCGCTAGTTTATAGAAGAGCAAAGGACCTCACTACTTAATGTCCTTTCCTCCTCCATAGTCTAGAGAGACCACTCACTAGAAAGGCCTTAACTCAAAAGGTTTTGAGATCTGATGATACGCCGTAAAGCTAAGGGCTTTATGGAATGTGGAACCCAGGGTAATCCCCCAAACCGGCTTCATCTAAAGTTATATATATATTCTATACCATTCTATAACTTAGAGTGTGCTTCTCTTCGGATTTATGTCTAACTGACGACATATATATATATATATATATATATGTATGTATATCATACATCTGAATTAAGAAGCACACCTTAAAGGATAGACCAGTAAAATATTAAATCACTAGAGTTAAAGTCTGGTCATAGAGTGCCCAATGGGTTCCCATCCATGAAAGTCGCAGCCTTAATGAAGTCTAGTTGTTTCCCCAGGAACAGTGATTATATGGAATTTGTGGTCTATTTCGTAAGGTGTCTTACGAGCCTTATCACCAAACGGAGAATCGCAATTTTGCAGCATGTAGCGCTTGAAATGGATACATTGTGTGAATATTTCTTTACGAGTGTTCAGCGAGCAAGGTTTTGCATTGCCTTGTTGTTCTAAGATATTCCACCTCATATCATATGGGGTTCTCTTGATCTTTGAGGTGCTACACATGGCTGGCCAGGGACGTGACGAAACGTCTTTTTCGTACCCTGAAGGATAACTGGTAGTTGCAGAAGCGTTGCTTTAAAGCTGCGTTGACCGATCCGATATATTTACAAGCTTGGATGCTTTGTTCGCATTCCTGGTGTACCCCTGGTTGGCTCTAGGCCTGGGGATGTTGTTGGGTCTGCTGTCATTATGGTGCATTAGTCTGGCGGTGCTACTATGTCTGTTGTCGCCTCTGTTGTTATCGCCGTGGTGGCCATGTCTGGCCGTAGGGTTAGCACTGTTGTTGCCGGCGGTGGTGTGGCACCACTGCTGGTAACGTAGAGTTCTAGGCCTGTTACTTCCTCGTTCTCGGTGGTACTGGTCTGGTCATGCTCACTGCTTGTGATGTTGGTACTGGGATCGCCGGTTACCTCCCCGGTGTCGTTGGCACCGGACTAGTCATCCTCTCTGGCTGTAGTTTTGGTATTGGTGTTGTTAGCGTCAGAGCTGGTATTTCTTCCATTGTCACCGCCACCGGTGCCATCATTGTTGCTGGATTGTACTTGGTTGCTACTATGGTTGCCAGATCTAGGTGTCACCGTAACCTCGTAGATGACACCTTCGGCCTCGCATCGGCTCCTCTCCTACGGAACAGTCATTGTACACACTGCAAGAGCAACCTGCTATCTCCCGTGATTTGTGTGTGATAAAATAATTTCTATTTTGGCTGCACAACTAAAGGAGGCCCTTAGGTTGCGTCTGTTGAACAAATCTCTGTATCTGTGTGTCTGCGTGAAGTGCTTGTTTCATTAATCTTTGGAATATCGTTCTCACAGAAATCTTGATGAAATAGATACCCGCTTCAATTCAATTGCTGGTCCATGGGAAACAATCCACCCTGACGCGTTTTTTTCTCCAATGGAAGTTTGACCAATTAAACGTAGCGTTTCGCCGCGTCCGCGAGGTGAAGAGTTAAATTTGTCTTTGTATAGAGTCTGATGAGCTGTCCACAAGGCTGCGGCTTTCGTGGATGCGAAGTCATTGGTCATTCTATGACCAGACTTTATACACACACATATATAAAGAAATTTAATTCAACTTTTCAAATGACGAATCCATTTTTCAGGAGTTGCAATGTAAATCAGATTGCCGAGACCTAAAAAATTTCTTATAATCACAAACCATATAATTGTATAAAGAGTCGAATACGGTCAGATTCCAGAATGGTCGGAAACACCGGTGTCTGCTAAAAATATTACAAATAAATTGTTCAGTGTGTAGATGAATTGCTATTCTAATGTTCGAGAATTTGCATAGCATTTACGAAGATTTTATATGGTCATTTAATCACAAAATGAAGAAGTCAGTGAAATGTCGAGGTGCTATTATATAGGGTATCAAGTACTACTTCTCAAAGAAAGAGTGACATAACCCAAAGAATTGCAGGCAAAGATTAAATACCTCTACACGCCTCAGAAGATAGCGGCATACCTGCACTGGAAGTTGTGCTTGGTTTACAAGTTAAGATGACTGAGCAACTATATACGATCACTCTCAACAACGATATTGTCACCTTGTGTGATATGCACAGTCACAGTGACAAAGATATAAGAATCAACAAGCCAGACATCGTTATCATAGACTGAAGAGAATCGTGCGAAAGAAAACCGTGAATGTGAAAGTTACAAAAACCTGGTTATCGAAACAAACAAGAGAAAGATAGAGAAAGTACTGGTTGCCACTGAGATGTAGGATGCATGAAACAGGAAATGAAAAAGTAAACCATCTATATTCCTGGCATCAATAATAAGTTTGCACTCCATATATAATGGAGTGTATCATCAATTGACATATTCCCTATAACTCTTCAGGCTCATTGATTGAATCTGGCTTTACAGAATATAAAACAGAGTGGACAAAAGAAACAATAACAGAGAGGATGATGATGATGTAGAGGAGGGAGAGGAGGAGAAAACTGCTACTACTACTACTACTACTACTACTACTAACAACAACAACAACAACAGCAACAGCAACGGCAACAACAACAACAACAACAACAAAAGCAACAACAACAACAACAACGACAGCAACAACAACAACAACAACGACAACAACAACAACAACAACAACAACAATAATAATAATAATAATAATAATAAAGATCTGAACAGATGGATGGTGGAAATAGGCATAAATCCAGTTTAGTACAGCTGCAGAACACAGTGTTGTTAGAGACAGCTAGGATACTTAGGAGGGTTCTTGGCATCTCAGTCAACTTGTTGTAGCTCGATGTTAGGATTATTTTCTTTTGCAAGAGTCTAATTTGCTGAGTGTATATCAATAATAATAAAAAAACAATATTAAGTGCAAAAGGGTGGTTTACAGATATGGAAATTGAAAGGATAAAAGGGAAGTAGAAAATAGAAATAATAGTTCACCAACAGATAACATGTCTATTTAGACACGAGGCCTCACGCCAACATTATAATTTGTAAGAAAGAATGTGAGATGAAGCCATTGACATCATTTTAGAAAACCAATGTAATGCAAGTTGGAAATAAACGATTGAAAACAGAAGCAAAGCCAATTACCACTTACCTGCTTTTTCAACAGTTTGAATAGATTCCTCTTGATGATAAATTCAGTCTCGTTTAGGCGTCATGATATTAGAAGAACATATAGCAGATGAAGGGATGGGGACACAGAGGTGAGAAGTGTTATGTAAATCTGGTACAATGCAATTTGGATAAAAGAAGAGTGAAATTTGCAGGAAAAAAACTTGATCAGTTTACAATTTTGCTTTATATATCGATAGTTTCTGTAGATTCTTCATGATGGTAATTTCAGCTGTGTTCAGGCGTCAACGTATTAATGCATTATAGTTTACTAGAATTTACTGTAGCGTTCAGTCCATTCAAATTATTGTTTCTATTTACAAGCCTATATTTCCAACTGGCTTTGTACTGACCTTCTAAAATATTTTTTTATGAAAGTAACAACACAGTAATAATGCTTATTATTATTTGTCCTGTGTTTTGCATAATGCTATTTTTTTATGTAAACTCTTAGTGGTTATTATTACTTAGTCGCGCAGTGTGGAAGGAAAATGCACCGAAACACTTAGTCACCCCACCCAAAGTCACATTATTATTTTCATTGAGTGAAAGAAGCGCTCACATCAACCAGGTAATGCTGGGGTACAAAAATACAAAGCCCAATACACACAGAACGACTGTTTGCTAAAGATACAACAGGTACATGCATCACAACATTACACGATGTTTTATTAGATGTTTCAAGATATTTTGCCCGTCCAATTGTGGTGGTTTTGTAATAGATTGCAATTTGGTTTCGTAAGAGGTTTCAAATTGGATCAAGTCTCGAGTTCGTTGAGCTCTGGGTAGGTAAAGACGATTTGCGTCTGCCTTTGGGTGGTGTATCTTATTGCAAGTCAGTAGCTTACGGATTTTCTTGTCAATCTTCCTTATTTCGCTCATATTCCAGTTCAACACATTCAAAGTGTAGATATCAACTGAAACTGCTAAGGAATTTATAGCTAACACCTTGTTACGTGCATTTAACTCAGATTTTAGGAATACTCGAACTCTCCTGTAACACTTCTCCCTGATCTTCTCTTTATTATTACTATTATCTTGAAGGTGAGCTGGCAGAATCCTCAGCAAGTAAGGCAACAAGTTTAGCGGCATTTCTTCCGTCTTTACGTTCTGAGTTCAAATTCCGCTGTGGTTGACTTTGCATTTCATTCTTTCGGAGTCGATGAAATAAGTACTGGTCAAGTACTGGTCGATGTAATCGATTAAACCCTTCCTCCAAACTTTTAGGCCTTGTATCGATAATAAAAAGGATTATTATTATTATCTTGACTCAAGATTGATATTATTACCATATCTATCTATCTATCTATCTATCTATCTATCTATCTATCTATCTGTCTATCTATCTATCTATCTATCTATCTGACGGACGTGCTGTCACATCGGCTGCAGATGTAAACGTTTATTTGACCTTTTATTGTCCACATTTTGTTGGAATTTTTAAATATTTTTGTTGCGAATCACCTAGGCTTCATTTCTGTGTATTTTCAAAGGCAGGAATTGGCCCCCAGGGGCAGTGTCGGCCCTAGCAAAATACAAAAATTTCCTTCTCGACATTTGAAAAATGTCGAGAAACACAATTTTGGAACGCTTGTCTTGTTGTTTTGATGA
>NC_068983.1:34524855-34529262 GCF_001194135.2 Octopus bimaculoides | reverse complement strand
ATTAATATCAATTAAAACCAGTGGCCTGGCATATTGAAAAATCTGAAGATTCAGAAACATTATATATATATATAATAAGAGTGAAAAATTGTATATTAATTTGATTAATATCAATTAAAACCAGTGGCCTGGCATATTGAAAAATCTGAAGATTCAGAAACATTATATATATATATGGAATATGTACCTATTCCATTCCTTTCTATTACACATTCACACTTAATTATCGCACGACAAGCAAACATTGTTTCTTTCATTCGTCTTATCGTAACTTCTAATTTCGATATGAGGTCAAAGATATTGGATACATTGATTGATAAACTTAATTGACCGATTATCATATCAATCTTGTTATATATTCAAAGCTTGTGTATGCCAGAGGGTAAGCAACTAGTTTTCACCGCAACCGTTTGGATGTCTCTACTTCATTATCATTATTATTATTATTATCATTATTATTATTATTATTATTATTATTATAGTCATTATTGGTTTTTGTTATTATTAATGCATAGCTGTATACATGCACACACACACGTACGCGCATACACATATGCATACAAATGCACGCACACGCGCGCATACATATGAGAGACTAAATTGGAACATTAAACAGGAATTGTATAAAATCAAAATACAAGGAGAATTAAGAACTCAAAATGAAGGGCATAAATCATGGACTACGGCGAGAGGAAAAGAATCTACACAACAAAACAAAATAGCAAACAAGAGAACACATACAGAAAAAGTAACCAACGTAAAACAAATCATAACTAACAAGACAGACAAAAAATATAATGAAAAAGGACTATTAGGAATATTTCAGAATAGGTTGTAAGAGATAGGGAAAATGTACATGAGAATCTAATTAGAGTATTAAAATCAATATATCTTCCTTGTTACTGAAGAAGGTACCCCCTAAGAAAAATCTCATTTGTAAAATAGCAATAACTTTAAACAACGCTAACCTTAATTACTTAATGAAACTACATTCAGATGTCAATACCACTAAGTTAAAGCAAATAACATATGCAACAACCATTGTAGTTTAAGGAGAAGTTCTCCCTCAGATCTGCTCATATAAAAATAAGAAGACCAATGTGAAAAAGAAAAAAAAAAAACTTGAAAAACGAATAAACAGAAAAACCTTTTCAATTCTTAATGAACTCAATAACGGTCGTCACAACTGATACTAAACACAAATTTCTTCAAAAACTTAGCATAAAATAGAAGAAAATAAGCAGCAAGTGAAATTGAATAACTTCTGGCTAGATAGATCTTCGATGATTTACAAAATAAAAATCTTTGGTATGAAATGGAAGAAGCATTCTTTGAAGAAAACGAACATAACACACCCCAAAGGATTCTATGAGAGAGAAAATAAAAATAAATTTTAACTTAATGCATCACCGAAAGCAATGGAATGAATGGAGTTATAGACATGAGTGTGAAGGATGATGGGTTATATTAAGAACTATGTGGGTTCTACGAGTTAACTGATACAGGACCTCAACAAAGTTGTATGAACATAACAGCCCACGCAACCAAGACGCAGTGAACTAATAAAAAAATGGGAGGCACGAAGACCATTTCGATAATGTCTATTTAACAGATACACTAAAGTACGGGCAAAAACGTAAAATAAAGTGCTGTTGAAACTTGAAACCAATCGCAAATGCCTCACTGAATGGTGCAACATCTTCAGGCATAAATAACAGTTAGCCAACAGCTCACTCCTTAACATACAGACCCATAACATGCACCTGCCTTTATATAACTTACAAAGACTTACAATAATATTGCTGAGAAAATATACTTGGGAGAAAATTGCTTTTAGTAGAATGCAAGATGAATGCTAACGTTTCTCAAATGGATGTAAAGATCAATTACTACTTTAGAAAGCAATAACTGAACATTAAAAACAAGAAAATGCGAAACGGATTAAACCTATCTTGGATATACTACAAAAAGGCTTTTGCCCAGCTTTTCTACACATGAGTCCGATAGGCTGCAAACAATTGTAGGGTATTATCAATGATGGTTTCAAATTTGGCACAAGACCAGCAGTTTTTGAGGGGAGGGCGAAGTCGATGACATTGACACCAGTACTTAACAGGTACTTGATTTTCGACAGGATGAAAAGCAAAGTAAACTCCGTCGCAATTTGATCTAAGAACTTAAAATGGATGACTTGCTGCTAAGCGTTTTGCCAGACTAACTATCGATACTGGTAGCGTGGCACGTTCGGTAGTATAAGAGACATTAAACATCATATTTAAATAGTAAGCAATTCTACAGATTCATACAAGTAATGATAAAAATATAAACACCTGTAACCAACACATTAAACACAGTTGGCCTCTGTTACAAAAACTACAACAGAGTATTCAGTCGTATTTTGTAAGTAACTAAACTTGTACGATGCAAGGAATAAATATCGAGGTACCACTACAAAGGCTAGATACAGATTTACGGAGATGTATATGTGATTCAGACTCGAAAAAATATGTCAGCGTAATTACTCTTAGATGAGAATGAATTAAGTTCACTGATATGCTAAATAAAGAAACACAGATTAGAGAATCATATCAAGTGTAGATAGACAAACCAGCATGAACTGACTTACTACAGAGTGTATGAGTTACACAAATGAAAGGGGTCATTGAAAGGAATATTTTCTATATCAGTACCAAAAAATAATAACCATCACTACACTAGCAATACCAGTAATGGCACAGGCACACAGAAACACAGATACACTGACACACACACCCACGCGCACACACACATACACGCATACTCATACACATAGTCTCTATTAGATACTAAATGAAGCTGGAAGACTAAGCGGAGAAAGAATAAAACTAACGACTGCATTTAGAATGCACAACATCAAATCTGAAACATGATTATAACAATTATCGCTAGAAGGGTTCTTATGCAACTTAATATCTATTTCAAATTATCGGCTGTAGGACTACAAAATTATATTTGAAACCAAATAAATAACATCTAATACAAATAGCTACAAATTGCGAACAAAACAGAAACGAATTGGTTTCTATTTCAAGAAGTCCAACGATTATTAAAAACACAGAAGCTAAAACGGCAGACAATTGTGGAGGGAAAGGCGAAACAACGGTAGAAATTGTTTATGGTTAAACACTAAGCTATAAATGGATGTGTAGAATACCAGATTAAATATATGGGAAGAAAAATAGAGGCAGCGCAAAATTCCAAACTAGATTTGGAGTGATGGTTTACAACTAAGATGGTTTCATTACAGAATCAGAGTCATCCCATCTGGAATTTCCCAAAAATATTTCATGAAGCAAAATATAATATTTCATTGTTCATATATGGCAGTTGGGCAGAAGGAGCCAACATTAATACATCTGGCTGACCATACATAACCAAGAAAGTGTATAAAACTGAGGCATAGATCAGTTGAGCTCTCGTACACTGCAAATCATACAAATCTTATGAAGCAATAACAGAAACATAGTGTAAAACTGAGACACAGAATAACGAAGCTTATATAGTTCGACACTGAAATATAATAGTTTATACAAGGAGGGACATCAGAGTTAATTAACCTTATATTTTTATCTAGGACCACAATCGCAAGTCATGCCAACCAAAGGCAGTGTCATTGTCAAATTGCGATAATATATCAATGGAGGTAATCTGAGTTGTTATCTGAATTTACAGACCAGGACAGATAGACAGCCAGAAAGTGGGAAATGAAAACGGGATTAATTTATGAAGTAATATGTGCTATGATATAAAAGCCATGCAGCAAAATATATGACGAAACCTAAGGGCTTACAATCATGCATAACCTAGAGTAATGGGGCCTACTAGAAACTGCTCATATATTAAAGTAGAGGAATGTCAATAAAACAGAAATATAAGATCCCCAACAAAAAACTGCACATACCCAAAGTGCAGAGGGATGTGTTTTTGAATGCAGTGAAAGCACGCAATGCAAATATATCTATTAAAATATTACAATGAAAACAAAAAATACGAAACTCTGCGGTAAAACGTCAATATACCATTACAGCTTGTTTGCTGTAATTTATCTCCTTATTATGTCAGCTCATTTTCAGTTTAAACAAATCGTTCCAGATTTTAAAGCATTATTGAAAGCCCTATTTCCTTTCAAAATCAACATATGACATTTTATATTGACTATACCTATATCGATTTCACCACAAAACGTGAATTAATACCAACTCACGTACACTTAACGGAATATTTTCTTCTCATCAGATATTTAGCAAAAAATATTGTTTACAATGAAGCATTGCAATAGAATTATTTGCAAAATATATTTACAAAATACATTGACAAAATTTACACCTGCATACTCCTCTGCGTTGGCAACTAATATATATATATATA
>NC_068983.1:34523289-34524325 GCF_001194135.2 Octopus bimaculoides | reverse complement strand
ATATACGTTAAATAAATTAAGATAACGCCAAGGCAATTTGATATTCCTCGGACATTTATAAATAAAAATGTGGTCTTACAGCAGCTTCAGGGAAATAAATGATATCCCATCAACAGAGACGAGTTAAAAGAGTTTAAATAGAAGGAATTAGTAGAGTTCATTTTTAGAAGCTATTCTGGAGAAGAAGAGATATAGAAGAAATTAGATATGAATGTCCTAGGAATAACAAATTCACTTGGCCTTGCTATCTTATTTTATTAACATATACACGCTAACACACGGCTTCTATTAGACTCCTCACTCATGGTATCATTGAAGCGGGAGCTTAACAGCGATCCTTCTGTAGCCCTTACATAGCCTTACCTGCCTTTTGGGTCTTCTGGATAACAAAACAGCTCATATATATGTCCAAGAACAACACATCTTACTACCCTGAGGAGTGCACATTATAGAACTGCCCCATGAATGACTCTGAATTGTGCCAGAGGAACTATGTCGCATATGAGATCATCTGTGGCAAATGTGGCGCATCCAACATCGGAAGCACGACAAGAAAATTGCATGTACGCATTAAGGAACACATGCAGGCAGACACTTCCGTGAAGAAACAGCTATTGAATTCACAGTGCACATCAAGGCAACACAGCGGAACAGAGGCAACCTTAGAATCTCTGAAGCCGTTCTCATACATCAAAAGAAACCCAAGATTGACATTAGAAGGGAGTTGCAGGAAGCTAGCTGGTTGCTTTAGCAATACCCTTGTGCGCATGTCCACTGTACACACGCTTACACACATGCACATCGGCAACATTCGTCGATTTCTTGAAAATGGGGTCAAAACCCCGAAATATTGAATAAAAGGTAAGTCTACATTAATTCACATATTTGTTTTCATGTGATTAACTTTGCATCTTTGCATTTAGTTCGCATTGTTTTGGCCTTACCCACGATCTTTTATACAATATATATATATATACATATATATATACATATATACATACATATATATATATATATATATATATATATATATATA
>NC_068983.1:34517106-34521227 GCF_001194135.2 Octopus bimaculoides | reverse complement strand
CACATATATATATATATATATATATATATATATATATATATACATGCGTACACTATGAACGATTTACAAAACATCAATGTACTCATGTATATTATATGTGTATTTTAGTTATGCAGAAAGATACAATACTATCAATACAATTCCAATTGTTGACGCATATATGCTTGTTGCTTAAGTCTGTTTGTGTTATTTTGCGCGAGCGTATCTGTGTTTGTATATGTGTTTTAGTGTGTATATGTTTATGTGTGTCTGTATGTTTACACATAGTGAATATGCCCAAAACATTAACATAGATAAGGAGGAATATACTAATCCTGATACTGGCAGATTCATTAAAAAGTACTCTGTAACGCTTACGATTCATATATATATATATATATATATATGTGTGTGTGTGTGTGTGTGTGATCATGTGTTTTACACATGTAGAATGAGATAGTAGTAGAAACATGCACACACACACATACGCACACACACACACACACACACACACACACACACACACACACACACACACACACACACACACACACACACACACACGAACAAACAATATTATATCATTTTCAAAGAGAAGACAACGAAAGAAAGAAAGAGAGAGATAGAGAGAGACACACAGACACTCAGACAAAAAGACAGAAAGAAAGGGAATTTCTCATAAATTTGTCTTCAGCACATCAATATTTAGATGCAATCTGTATACATTTATGTGAGATAGTTTGGAAATCTGCTAACGTTCTTAACGTCATATTTGTGTTTGCTGATGAAGATTATTACGATATTAAGTAAAGAAAAATACTTCCACACTCGTTAAAAAATGTGAGTGAAAAGAAAGCAAGAGGTGACATAATAAAAATATATGAAATAATACGATGCCATAGATTTACTTCAGAGTAATACTATTACACCTCCGATCAAAGATTTAAAACATATGTTATTTACAAATAGATATAAATCGGAAAAATCTTCAGTTTTGAAATCTGATAAAGAAAAACAAACAAAACAGAAGAAAAAAAACTCCTAAACACAAACTATAAATACAAAATATCTTTTGTTTAAAACAGAAAATATTTTGTTTCTGATATTGATCTAAATATTAATCTTCTTTTTATGTGACAGAAATTATCAAATTAGTGTACATCTACCTAGTGGTTTAGAAGTTCGCATCAGATCTCAACGTTCTCCCTGTGTTGCATGACTGAGTGATTTACGTTACAATTAACCCCATGAAATTTCGAAGTAATCGTAATGAGATATGGGAAAATAGTAGTCCGTACTTCTTGATTTGAATAGGAATGTCGAATATTAACTAGCATTTCTAACAAATGCTTTGCAGTTGTTCATTATGTTTAGCTCTAAATCAGCCTTAATCGATCAGATACGTTTATAATCAAATGCATCTCAGTCGCGATCAAGTTTGTCGTGTATCATTTGAGAGGTATTTTGATATCCCATTACACAGAATCTCAATGTTTCATCAGAGAGTCGTTGTTATTTTAGAAATTATTAACCAAATCCCTAAATCTATCACTGCTAGAACACTGGATAGATAGCCAAACTCGGCATGGTTTCTCCATGTTTGATAGAGCAGTCAAATCTCTCTCGACATGCAACCTTAATAACCATGCATCTTAAGGATATTTTTTGAAAACTTCAATAACATAAAAACTGCATTTTTTAGTCACAGATACGTAAAGACAGCACAAATAATTTCGTGGTCAGTATGGAAATTTTGAAAAATTCACATCACTTGAACCACACTCCTGCTTTTCTACTCTACGTGGATATTTCTGATTCAAGTGGAGGCTTAATACTTCATTAAGTTTACTGAATTAATCGAGATCGTAGATGACGTCGGACATGATTCTTTGTTATTATATTTTTACCTGTTTGAAGCAGCTGACCCAGTGTGGATGACTACAGGTCACATATTAAGAAACAGGATATCGAATATTTCAACGAATGTGCTTACAGTTGTAGTATTTTGGAGTAAGTATTTAATATTGTTGCATTGCAATGATTGAAATATGTAATGTGGTAGGATGAGATAGAATAAAGGAAGATGGCAGATCCGCTTTGGTATTGTTACAAAGCTCTACAATCTATTTGGTAAGTCTTATAGAACAAGGTAGAGGGAAACATTTATGTAACAGAATGGGAAGATTTGTGTGGATAAGATTATGAATAACGCGCATCAACACTTCTCACTCTATTACAGTATTATTTTAAAAGAATAAATTTTATTCAGATCAGAGAACAGAAATTATTGCCGCATTACTCGAGTATAAGTTGAGCAATTTTATACCTGATTTTAAATGAAAATAAAATCACCAAAAAAAATAGAAGAAAAAAAAAAGGAACTCTTGTTTGACATAAATACAAATTAAAGTTGAAACAATGACAATTATATTTGATTTAACACTAACTTAATGGTGCGGCTGATACAAGAATAATTATGGTAAAACTCAGATTCATATGTGCAAATATTACAGTATGTTGTACAAATATTACAGTACAGTATGCTGACCAATACTGAACGTTGAAATATACGTATTATTATCTTTGTATTTATTTAAGTATGTGAGTATAAAAATATGGGCATAAATGTCTGTTATATATGAGGATTCTATCTACATTAAACACTGACAGTGTGTTCTGTACCTAAACCGATAGCAATATTTTAGTTTAATATACTTAAAGGTGAAGAAGTAAAAAAGAGAACACAAGCGGATTAAAATATTATAATTAAAACATTTAGTTATTTATTTATCGTTTTAAATGAATACGAAAATCAGTTGAAATGTTATCTGTTCCTTTTGCCATATAACCAACAATACAGAAATTTTAAAATATCGCCTAATCTTTTGGCAGTACACCGAAAATTTATCTTCGATAATATGAAGAAGTTTCTTTAAATGAAATGAAAATCAAAAGAAAATAACTAGCTGAAGAGAGCGTAAGCAATTTTATGGATTCTCATATCTAAGCTCTGAGCAAAATTTGATGAGGAGCGATAATAAAATTACAACAGTTCCAATACTTCTCTCTCTGCCTCTTTCTCTGTATGTGTGTGTGTGTGTGTGTATGTGTGTGTGTATGTATGTGTTTATATGTGTGTGTATACGAGGGGAAGTTAAAAATTATCCGCAGTTTCGCCATAGCGTAGCTTTATTATTGTCACACTGACTTCTGCACATGCGTGCGCATAGTTGGTAATATTGTGGTCACATGGTCGAAGATTGTTCCTGATCGCGCCATGTTTCTTTCTGGTTTTACAGTGTAAGCATGGCTGTTCCACTAGTAATGAGCACCTAAGAAGAACAAGGAGTAGCGATCCGATTCCTCTGATCGGAATGTGCGTCAGGTGCTGAAATTCATCGGATGCTTTTAGCACAATACGCGGGCAGTACACTATCGCGTAGAAGTGTGTCTGAGTGGATCGAGAAGCTTAAAGTGGCCGGAGGAGCGTGACGCACAAAGAAGGAGCAGGAAGGTTCACTATTACCATTCGTCGGTTCCCTGCTCTTTGTTCTTCTTTGATGCACATTGCTAGTGGAGTGGCCATGCTTACACTGTTAAGCCAGAAAGAAAAATGGCGCGATCAGGCTCAAACTTCAATCTCAAACTTCGATCTCGTGACTACTAGTATCATCTATAAGCACGTATGCACAGAAGGCAGTGTGACAATAATAAAGCTAAGTTATAGCGAAAGTGCGATTAATTTTTGACTTCCCCTCGTATATATATCATATCATATATGTGTATATATATATTCATCAAGACATATATAAACACAAGTTGCCTGTTTGAATGTCTGTTTGTGTCAAGTTGCCGTCTACACCTGTCAACAGAATTTCGTGAATCTTTGCAAACATGTTAAAATAACATTCAATTTGTTACTGGGCTCATTGAAATTTAATAAAAATCTATAATTGGCTGGCTAGGGCCCTAGAAGTGGTTCACACACATATAACCCATATATTTCCTTTAACAGCAAAGGGATGTAACCCATTCTTTATCCACGCATCCTCTTCCAAGTGTCACATTTTTTACAGATAAATTCCTCTATTTACATAATACCGAGGTCTCTTTCTTTCTTTTGTTGTCATTCCTATCAATAT
>NC_068983.1:34515389-34516883 GCF_001194135.2 Octopus bimaculoides | reverse complement strand
TATATATATATGTATATATGTATATATATATACAGAAACTTAAATCTCTTGAACAACAACATGAATTTCATGTACGAACGATCGAGTTATCATAGAGAAAATGGTATTATCTTAAAAAATATGCTTTCTATATCTTGAAATGATATCTTATATCATGCGTAGTGTTAATTTTGTCTTATTGTGTTGACTTATATCTGCCGTACCCGAAAAACAGCATGCTATACCTAACATATTTTCTTATTCAAGTGACTACAACGAAAATACATTTCCTCGATTTTGTAGCGTGTATGTCTAATATCAACACCGGTGTATTTGATAGCTTTTTGATTTCTAAGAGAATGAGTGTATCTCAAAATATAGCACCCGAAATACCGTGATTTTGCCAAATATTTGCAAATACAGCCTATCCTACCAACGTGAGAATCACTGCTAGAGATGGTTGAAACGATTCTATAAATCTCCCCTTTTGATCTTATGTGCAGACCACGCAATATATTTGAGCTCCCCGGAGATGTTTAGTGGACATTGAAGTGTCTACAGTACATGTTTCTGATCGATACAAAACATACATATCTGTAAGCACTCTTCGAACGCGTGTGATATGAGTTTTTGTCGCTGCTTTATCTAACCCTGTTGTTGTTGGCACTCCGTCGCTTACGACGACGAGGGTTCCAGTTGATCCGATCAACGGAACAGCCTGCTCGTGAAATTAACGTGCAAGTGGGAATCGAAACCGCGATCCTATGACCGCGAGTCCACTGCCCTAACCACTGGGTCATTGCGCCTCCACCTATCTAACCCTATAAACAGCGCAATAGTAAGATAGATTTTTTAACATTTTCTATTTCAATTCCCTTCTATTTTGTTACTTATTCAGTGAGGTAAAATGATTGCCGGTAACCTATCATCTTGAGAGCCTCCGCGATATGACCCCAGTTCATTAACATACTTGACAATAAAATGTAAAGTACAGTGCCACTCGTTTTCATAATGCTGATTTAACGTTTTTGACGATCCTTACAGATATATTGCAGAGTACCTGTAGTAACATAATTGTTATATATTAATGTAGTATTTGTTTGCTCACATTATTCAATCTTTTAATGTGAAGTCCTCGTTAAAATGTCCTTTAAATATTGAATAACTCTCCTGCCGTGAGCCAAGGACAGAAGCATCTACGGGGTAACCGAAATTTATCAAATTCTCTCGCAAGACATATGTACAATCTTACAAAAGTTGGGGGGGGGGGACAAAAGGAATAACGGGGTAATATGGTCCTAGATATGCGGTAAGTGAATAGATGTTAAGAGGTCCTAGAACGAATCACTTTTAATATATTCCAATTCAATCAGGGCTCTCTTTCGCTGTCTCTCCCTCTCTCTCACTCTCTCTCCGGGTATAATCACCAACTGCAATCCGGTCTGTTAAATATGAAAGTTAAAAAGACTATCAAATAGGATGCCTATAACTTGATTTCGTTTAACCCCCCCCCCC
>NC_068983.1:34508834-34515277 GCF_001194135.2 Octopus bimaculoides | reverse complement strand
CCCCCCGGTCATTCCTATTTAAGTAGATCGAACATAAAATCAATCGTAAGTATTCCCTTTGTTTATTCGTGTTCGAATACGGTATTATCCAGTATATCTTAGATTTATAAATGTATATTGCCTGAGATCAGAAAAATTTGATGGCTACTTCAAGCCTTTCGTTGACAGGCTTGAAGTTGACAGACTTGAAGTTGATAGGCTTGACAGTTTTACATTAAATATACATTGAGAAAATTACAGGGAGTAGATGAGAAATACTATTTTGTTCCTGTATCGGCAAGTGTGGGGAAATATCAGGTACGTTTTCGCCAAAATTGGTATTATTGGCGGACGTTTGGCCTCACAGTAAATTGTCGACGTGGCTGCAAAACAAATAGGCAGACAGAAAAAAATGTTTCCTGCATGCTTACCCAATATATAATAACAGAGTAACTATAATTGTGAATATTTTATTTTTAATATGTTAACGATTTATTTACTACAAATCTCTAAGGCTGCTACGAAGATTCACTTCCGATGATATTGCTCAACGAAGCGGAAACATTTCCGGCCTCAAAGAGATATCAACTATCGACTAATTTCATAGTTAACTCATCTAATATTAAATCCTGTTTGGCTTTTAAAATTACCTGTACGTTAAATACGCTGACACCTACGTAAATGTTGGTGATATTAACATTGTAAGCTTTCCTTCAAATCCCAGCAGGAGAGACTATGCATACATTGCCTCTGCCATTTTAGTATTGAATTAATTATCTCATAATTGTCGTGCCTTTCCCCGTTTACACCTTACCGGTTGCCTGCCATTCCGCTGTCTGCGGAGGGCACGGGTTCTAGTAGTCATAGGTTATATTTAAGTCAAAGGTGTGGAGGATTAGGCGTACCGTAGCTGCTGATTCGCAGACATGCTCTGAGACTACAACATCTCCAGGGTTTTCTTGGCAGTAAGTAGTTTCCGTCACTGTTGTCAGATTCGCTTCACCACAAGTTGTTTGCTTGAGAAAGCTGCAGTCCTGTTCAGGTGTATCCTGTGGCAGAGAGCTTGGCTTCTAAAGTATTTTCAGGCATTCATAGCACTCTGCCAGTCGAGCAGTGAGTCTGTTGAATGTACACTCAGGCTTTAAGTAGAAGATTTGTGACTAGTATGCCCGTGCCTGGACTGCAGTGCTACAAGAAGTCTTTAGCGGTCAGCGATAATCTTTGCGAGTAATCAAGTGCTGTGAGCCGGACCTAGCCGAGGAGGCGCATAGGGCAACGAAACTGTTCTGCACGTGACTGTCATGTGCCCAAGCAATGATTACATGTGGTGTTGTTGTTATTATTATTATTATTATTATTATTATTATTATTATTATTATTATTATTTGTTTGATTTCAACTTTGTATTTGTACAAGTTGACTCCGAGTCTCACCCAGAGACTTCGAGGGACAACAATTGCTAGGAAGCAGATGTTAGCATTTTATACATTGTTGTTAAGCAGGTTATGGGTCAATAATTTTTTGGTTCATTTGTTTCTTCATTTTTTGGAAGTTGAAATGTAACACCATTAACTAGCCAAAAGGGAATCGTACTAGGTTGTTGCAAAGCATTGTTGTAAAGTTTTGTTTACAGTTCATGACTCACTGAGAACGCATTCAGACAGAAGTAAGGAATTTTATCCTATCCTGGAGAATTCCATTTGCTTGACTTTCTGAGAGTTGATCTTACATCCTCTACCTTGATACCCTCCCACTGTTGCTCTTCTAAGGAGTCTAAATCAGTAGATATTCTATCTATGCAAAGGAACTTTTTACTGTATTTTTTCTTGTGCCCAATTTTTTTCCAAAAATTCCCGTATTTCTTTTGATGGGACAGACATTACTGGAACTTGTATTTTCCCAATCTTTCTGTAAAATTTTATTGGTTATTTATGAACATGTTGCTGCCCTTGAAGAATCTAACGCACTTTTCATACCGTGCTATGCGGGCAGCTTTAGCAGATGACTTTCGCTTGATATTTTCTATGGTGCTATCGATGCCAAGTATGGTTTTCATATTATACTTTTTCTTTAATTTTCGGATTTTTGTGGGTTAGATAGTCTTGTCTCATAAACATTCTATGTCAGACCTAAGTAGTTGAATTTGATGTTGAATACACTCTTGCCAAATAAGCTTTTTGTAGGGATATTGTGGTTTTCTTACCTTTTCACCACATAGACTCGTTGAGGTCTTCGCGGATGCATAGTGCAGGCGATTGAGATTTGTAATATCAACACCATTAGCTGAAAGTATATCATTAAGTGGTTTTGGTAAAGTTGCGAATTATTGGGAGAGTGTCACGTTCATTCATACAGGTCTCTTTAATTTTCAGCCATTCAAACATGACTTGATTTTTTAGATCATCTAGTTCAGTTGGGTCAATTTCTTTGTGACTTACATCATATATTTGATTTTCATCTGCTTTGGTGATTATGGTTGGTTCAGAGAGTATTTCACTTCACTTATGAGTTACATTGACTCATTCCATCATTACTGCATTTCCACTAGACTTGGGGTGGTCTATAATCATTTCTGCACTGGTACCTTCGTTCCATTTATCCCTTACTGATTGTTAAATTTGGTCAATTTCTAATTCAGTTAGTAATTTCTTTTTCATAATGTTTCTTCTGATGTTGGCAAGTTTGTTACTATCTACGTAGGATCTTACTTCAAGGTGCTTATCTCTCCAGTTCGGGAAGATTTGTTCAGTATTAGATTTATTTGTGGGGAAATACATGGCACGATAGCAGGTATTAAGAACATCTTTATTATCTTCCTTTGGAGATTTTTAATTCTTTTCTTTTGGTTATTTGATGACGAGCGTGGGTGGCCACCTCTTGGAATATTCCGGTTGTGGGGTACGTCCAGCATCCGTGTTTCTGGAATATTTGAACCAGTAGTTGATTTTTTTCACCCAGTCTTGTTCCTCACTGATCCGAATGACGGCCGAACATGTTTGTATTTTGCTTTGTTTATCATTGAGGCATGACGAGCTTTGACGTTGACATTATGGGGCGGATATGTCTGTTTAGGGTTAAATTTTTTAGACAACACCTCCAAGTTCTCTGAATGAAAACATTGCTTGTGACGTAGGTACCTAAGGCTAGCAGATCTGTATTCATCTGTATTTTTCTTTTGTTGATATATTTATCTCGGGGCATAGTTTGATTGCGGTGTTTTGAAACTTATGAATTATTCACTCTGTGTTAGTTTGAAGAAAATTGTTTTGCCATTGTTTTGCTTCGTTTGTGACACGTGCTTTCATATCGGTGTATGTGTGTGTCCTGTAAATTTCACATAGTTGTGTAAACATTTGGATGTATGTTTAGTGCTATGGGTATTAAAATGTAGATATGATTGTATAGACATTCGAGTGTATGCGTAATTGATCAATTTACTTACTGTTTTGTTCCATTTATATATTATAATTTGTATACTTTCCGATGTTGATTTCGCACATGTTTCACTAAGACATCGTGCATAGGAGAAACTGTGCTTTGTATAGCAGTAAAATTTCGTTTTTGTGGTTATTTTCGTTAAGGGCTGCTTCCTTGAAGTCTTCCACAAGTTCCTTTTTCCTATTCCATCGATGTTATTAGATTAGATATGTTTTTCTATGGAGAGCCCAGTCTAGCACATCCATGTTGTTATTCAGCTCGGCGCCGAATCTCTTAAACGTGACAACAGCAACAGCAAAACCAACAACGGCAGCAACAAAAGCAACAACAACGACAAAAGCAATGAAAGAATTGAGAAACAAATCAGTACAACGGTTTGGAACATACTTTCAAAGCTTTCTTTTGCTGGAGTAGCTACATAGTCTCTTCAGAGAATATAATTCTCATCAGAAGAACTGACATATGATAGACAGCTAGTCGAGAGAGATGGACTAGCTGTAAAGTTGTACACCCCACTTGAGGCAATCCAAGCTACGATACGTCGCACAGTGACGTAGAGTACAAACGAATTAAAGTCAAAGAAGGTGGAAAGAACCACAAATGCTCAAATACAACAAGCTTTAAGTTCCCTCTGGAATGTAAAGGAAAATATACAGAGACGAAAGACCTATAGACGTTCGATTCCACACCGAGGAAGAAACCAAACAACACACTCGGAATCCTCTCAAAAGCGAGGAGCTGTTGCTACTGCGGTCAGAGACTGACAAAAATCATAATTCAGCAGGTGCCGCCAGAAATAGTCATTCTCTGGCTAATTGCGGCAGTGATAATAGACATCAAGGAAAACTCGAAAATCATCGAAGCCCCTCAGGCCAAAAAGAAACACTGGTCATGGATGACCGTAGAACTCATTCAAAACAACACAAAAGAATTTTCCTGGAGGCAGCATGATTCCCGTCCGGGTTTATGGCAGGAAAGCAAAGTGCCAGCTTTATTTTTCACCTAAGCATTTAAAAGTCGACTGCCCTAAACAAAACGAAAAAGAGAGACGAGCACCTCTCCCTTCTACACCAACAACATCCACCAGAACTCCAGTGACAACAGCAGCAGCAGCACCATCACTACCAGCTGATTCAGCCGTAACACCACTAACACCAACAACCATACCGACGCCGAGTTCACCCAAACACTTGTCGATGCCCTAACATGCTCAACTTCGTAATGCATAGCGGGTGGACATCACAGCTGGAGAGACGTACCGCGATGGAAACTGGCAGTTAAAAACAAAAGAACGTAAAAGAGACCGAAGAAAAAATAAACATATAGACAGACAACAACAACAATCCTCATCCACACAAGAAGTGGAAAGAGAAAAATCAAAACGACAAAACCAAATACGACCAAAACGAACATTGCATCAACGCCAACACCTCTAACACCTGAAACACAGGCCATTGCACATACGCAACCACAGCAAAAATCACCACCACCACCACCACCACCATCACCACCACCACCACCACAACAACAACAACAACAAGAAAAACAAATTAAAGACAGTAACATTACGAACTACAGGGAATAAACTCAAAAAAAAAAATGATGAATTAATGAAATATATAATAACACGAACAAAGATTACACCAAAAGATTTTGTCATACCCACATTCTCCCTACCTGCATACAAACAAAATCATTCAAACAACACAAAAACGTATAGACACATTTAAAAAATGCATTTACCACAGTGAATCGGAGAATTTCGAGGAGATATCAGCAAGAGAATTCTTGGGGATTTGCTGTTGGAAAGACTCCCAACCAACAGGTGGGACGGGCAATCCGCCCCTCCAAATAAAACCAAGTAAGCTTTCCTTTTATATTCTTCTCTTTGTCCGACAACATGGTCGTGTACTGAATAGGCAGCGGGAATATACGTGGCCTGGGATTACCATGGAAGCGGGGTCACCTGCTCAACGACCCCAGGGAACTGAATGTCAACCTGGTGACCATTAGCGAAACTAGAATTTCCGAATCACGAGACTTCCGACCTATTTTCGGTGACTACGAATCTCCAAGTCGTCCGGGAGCGGGAGGCGGAGTTGCCGGAATGGTTCGGTAAAATTCTTTCTACTTGTTCTATAATGCATTTCAACGCTTCAAAAACAAACTTACGTTTGTTTACATATGGCGTATTATTATTATTATTATTATTATTATTATTATTATTATTATTATTATTATTATTACTAATACTACTATTACTATTATTATTATCATGTGAAAACGCACAGCTTATATTGTTGGATATGAGTGAAAGTGCCAGCTGTCAACAGCCAACAGACTATGGTGACACCTGTTTACTGGCCATGCTTCAAGGACTCTGCGAAGAACTCTCGCAGTTCCATGCAATGCTGATTGTTGTCGGTGTTCTAACTTCTCACCTGTACCGATCTTTTTCAGCCATGTTGGTAGTTGAGTGCTAGTACTTCCAAGTGCACCAATTACTATTGGTATCACGTCTATTCTCTTCATTGAATACGAATTTCGTATTTTCCACTTCAAATCGTCATAGTTGTTTTTTTTTCTTCTTCTTTCACATTGATCCTCTTGTCACCGGGGCATGCTATGTCGATTACCATACATGTTCTATCTTATTTTATTTTCCATAAAAACTTTGCGTTTCCGATGTCTGGTTGGTTGATTGCACTGGATCGTTGCTTTCCGCAGGATTTTGCGGCCTCATTTCTGGAGACTCCTTCTGGAGTTTGCTCATACGACGTCTTATTATTATTATTATTATTATTATTATTATTATTATTATTATTATTATTATTATTATTATTATTATTATTTCATGTTTGACTTTTGTTTTGCATTTGTACAATTTGGATCCAAGTCTCACCCAGAGACCTCAAGAGACAACCAGTTAGAAGTTCATGTAGGTGTTATGCCTAGGGTACCATATATTTGGATTTGTACATAGTATTGTTCTAGAGAATGTTTAAAAAAACCATAAGAAAATTATG
>NC_068983.1:34497890-34504426 GCF_001194135.2 Octopus bimaculoides | reverse complement strand
AGATGTATTTGTCATTTTTCCTTTGATAAAGATAGCTTTTGCACATTTATCAAGGCCAAATTGCATCCTGATGTCATCACTGAATTGTTTAACAATCGCTAGTAGGCCTTTGAGTTGTTGGTCATTTTTTGCAAAGAGCTTTAAATCATCCATGTAAATGAGATGATTTATATTTTTATCAAATATTTTATAACCATACTGTGCATCATTGAGCAATTTTGAGAGCGGTATTAGGGCTAGACAGAAGTATTATTATTATTATTATTATTATTATTATTATTATTATCATCATTATTATTATTATTATTATTATTATTATTATTATTATTATTATTATTATTATTATTATTATTATTATTCGAAACACGTAAACAGCAGTAATTCTAACACAAATGTGTTTTATTCAGAAAAACTATCTTGGGTAGGGAACATTACTTGTCTTGCAGTTTGCTACTCTCTATAGAGATATGTTCTTCTTCCAATTTGTATGTAAACAAAATAGAACCTATCATGGAACAAACGGGAACATGTCAGGTCAGATCCAATAGTCTGACGAGCTATTCCCTAGACTTGTGAGAGGCCTTGTAAGATGAAATCGCAGGAAGTTAAATACTGTATTTGATGGGCTCAGTGGAATGAGCGACATTAATAACATCTCACTGAGTACAAACTTTCGTAACAGTACCTTTTATTAAATGCAACAGCAGAGCTTAGACAGTGGAGTTAGTGCCATTATATATTGTTTCACGCACCCGCTGTTCATAACATCATAAATGGCGCTCTTACGTCTTACAAGCTGCTGATTGTAAGGAACGGCAACTGTGTTCTGGAAGAATATAGAGAAAAATCTGCTGGATAACTTGTAACATCGTATTGGTCAAATATGTTATGAACTGACTTTATAATCCTGATTGGATTTCTACATTTCGAACGTCATTTATGTTAGCTGAGATAGAACGATCGCAAAGGTAATTATTGTTTTTCAATTTTAAGAGATGTTTGGATGAACTTATTATAGTATAGAATTATATGTGTTCAGGAGTGTTGACAATGAATGTCACTATTGAAGTTCGTACTGGATTTGGCATTTTACCCTTTTAAAGGATAGATTTTAGCCCTATTTGAATGTGAATCAATGATTGATGGTACATAGCAGATGCAAACGCAATATGCGGCTGTTCTGACGGCGGTTGTGTTTGATACAGTATGTCTTACACCATTGTCTCCTTTTGCCTAAATTCCTGCTGAGTAGATGCTTTAGAGGCTTAAAGCGACAGCAAAAGGCTACTCTGTATAATTTAGAAAGCTCTCCCAAATTAATGTGCCAATCTGCATCCTTTATCTTGTTTGGCAGTCTTCGAACAATGTTGCACAAACTCGGAAAACAACTACTTTCTAAGTCTGAAATGAAGTGGTACCATTTGATATTATCCAGCGGTATGTGATGTTTAAATACGCTATTAAAATTGTACCCTTCTAGCCGTTAGCCTCGTATTCAGATGCTATGGAATAAAATATCATCTTCATTGTTTCACATTGAAATTTGTATTTATTGATATCAAATCCTGTTTACGGAAGTTACCCTGTCGTTATCCGTTATAGAACTTGGAAACGATTATATTTCACGCAAAATGCATTATGTATTTATGCATTTAAAATATATCTCTAAAAATTAATGACAGGTATCTAGTACCATGAGCATTAGAAAATAATTTGGTCTTACAAATGAATTTCAATGTTTTGTGTTTCTGTTAGTTTTTGTAAATTATTCAGGTAGTATGCTCAAATTCAGGCAAGTCAGTATGAGAATTATACATAAGCCTGTGCTATCGTAATACAACAGTATTGCAAAAGCCTTAGAGTGCCTTTAGTAAATTATAAGAGGTACACCAAAGGAAGATGAAAGAGGCTAAATCGGTTTAGAGGGAATTGATTCCATAAGTCTGACTCCTAATGTTTGCAAAATTGAAAATATATTCAGTCATTATGTGAATTAATAGCTCATATATAATTTGTAAAATTACTTAACACCTTGAGAAAATGAACAAATGTAAAAGAATTTGAAATAATGAAATATTATTTTACTTTCTAACTTTATTCTTCTGAAATTCCTGTCCTCACTTTTCTTATATATGTTTTTATTTATGAAGAATGTTTACAGAAAGCCGCCAGATAGGGCGTCTTTTAAGCTAGTATATAGCTTTTAAGTCACTGACCCCAAATGGGAAGATCTGCAAACAGATCTCTGACTTCTTTTGGAGACTTTGTTACAATTGCTTCATCCAGAGTCACATCTCATTGGTCATCATATGCGTCGCAAAATTTCACGTAAAAACATCACCGAAATCGCTGGATTTCGCAATTTATTTCCATTACTACCAAACTTTATTTCCAAGTGATGCAAATTGTTATCGTACGAAACAATTCGTCGCAAAAAATCATGTAAAATCGCCGAAAACAGTTGTTGTAATGAAAACTTAGGAATTAAAACTTCCAGGATTGCAGGTCAAGATTCGGCCCGGAATGTCTTTAATTCACTCACGGTGTTGGCCTGATTCCCAAATGGTCTGATATGTTGGGCTATGGCCTCTAGGAATAACGTTGAAAAAGTGTGACACACTGACACACATTCGCATTTATTATATAGTGAGAGCTGGGTAAGGCATGAGGAATGTATATGTGCAATTGAATAGTGAGAAGGCAGGGTCGAGCAAGAATGAGGAATAGTAGAAGTATCATTGAATAGCAAGAGAAGAGGAAAGCATGAGGAAGAGTAGAAGTGTCATTGAATAGTGAGAGAGGGGTCGTAGGAGTAAAGTTGAAAAAGTGTGACACGCAGGCACACGGACATTCGCTTTCACATTTATTATTATAGATGTGTTTTGTTTACACACACAGACACACACAAACACGCACACATACATACTCGCCGATACATAAACATACACACACACGCACGCACACACACATAGTTTCGCTGATGAGAAGAGCTCTAATGCCATCGGACATTCAGAGCGAGAGCGGAAAAAAATTAAAATAAATTTGAAATAAATACTTCTCTGCTTATTTAATTGTCTAAAATTAGCTGTCTAGATCAACACATGTGGAATAGTATACGTGAATTCGGGAAGGTTATTAATGCCATCTTTCAGCTGGTAAGTTTAATAAGACAAAATCATTGCAAGAGTATTTTCTTGAATTTAATGGAATAATTAATATTATTCATTGAATTGTGTATCGTTAATTCGATAGATTTTAATGTCTTTTTAATATTTACTGCGTCAAACTTATGAGTACTAAGTTTTGTTGTCCCTGAGTAATATCATGTATTGCGACTATAACTCTTTCCTGAAGAAAACATTTTTTTACATAGCTAGAACAATATCCCAAAACTAATAATTTGAGGTAAAAGTAGACGATACTTCAGACTTCACCAGCTACCGATACTCTACAAGTCGAAACTAAGACCAATAATAGATTACATCATCGACATATGGAACAGTGGTGCTACAACGCACACTGACAATCTGGATGCATCCAGAAGAGCTTCACTCAAGTGACTGGCATTCTATCACCAGTGGACTCGCTGTAAACTCTAATGCACCGGCGTAGTGTTTCCTCTTTCTGGTCTTCATATCTCTACAATAATAGCTTTTGCTCCTGTATCTGCTTAGAGTCGTACCTTGACTACATAGGTATGACTGACACACTCGTCCCTGTTGCAGCCAAACTCAATTTTCCCACATTAACCAGTGTTTCTAAGTCTCCTTACCCAATACACATGCCTTCTGGTATTTCCTCTCCACTTATGTCTCTCTTAAGTGGAGTCCATTTACTTAATTATAAAAGGAACATTTTCATCATAAATTTCACAAGTCTCGCAGAACCTGTAAAGTTCAATGTCTCCACTTTTTCCTCTAAATTCAACAAGCGAAAACAGTATCTTTAAACTTCAGTCTACACAAATCCATTCAATAGATTCACGCGTGATACATGAAAAATGTAAGTTAAACTGTAATATATATGTTACCGGTAATAATATTATAGCGAAGAATGATTATAGGATTTCTTTTATAATACCTGAAAAAGATATGATGAAAAACGATACCATGTTATGAGGTTACTATATGGATATAAGACTTCAGAATTATTGAAATATTTAAAATGAATTTGTGTTTCTTCTATGCTCCAATACCTATACGTCGTCTATATCAGAATCAGTCTTTTATAGATTTTATCTATTTTACAATAAAGCACTTGTCAACATAAGTTATATGATGAAGATCATAACACCAATGAAATGTATTTCCAATAATCGAACGAGAAATATTTTTACAGCTCTATTATTGGAAACAATAATTATTTCGATTATTGGAAAAAATGTAATTTACAATATTACTATAAATGCATGCATATATGTATGTATGTATGTATGTATGTATGTATGTATGTATGTATGTATGTATGTATATAAATGTACGTATGTATATATATAATGCAGAAAGGTACATATATTATCCAATTCACTAGCATCACACTGGACTATAAACAGCCTTTACATTCTTGTGCCAGTGTCACATGGTTAACATTTTCGAGGGACCTCGCATCTGATATTCAAGACTTATCGACATATGCATAGTGTTCTACTTATCGTCCCTAAAGTGCGGTACCTGTTTCAAGACAAACTATATGAGTGTGTACAAGTGTCTGTACGCGTTTTTGTATGTGGTTTATAGACAGCTTCCCAATGTGTATCTATGTGCGTGTGTGTATGTGTATGTGTTTATCCTTTTTATTTCATCAGTTTTTGAAACATTTAATCGTATCATATTTAACTGTAATATCATGTTGTATTTTCCCTGATAATAGCATTATTCAGTGCTCTTTTGGCCACAATGAAAATCGTATTACTCAATTTTTATAAATATCTAAACGCTTAAGGAATATATATTCATAATTCTTCATTATCATCATTGTCAACTGCATTGTCTCCATCCTCATAATTTCATCATAATCATAATTTTCTACATAATTTTCATTCTCATTGTTGTCATTGTCAACATTGTAAGGGTGAGCATTAGTACATGATGAATGTCCAGAGAGAAGAAAACGGCTTGAAACTTTTCTCAAAGTCTGTCTTTAGTTCCGCAAATTACAACTCAAGACTTACTGAAGAAAAGCCATTTCTCGGCACTATGGCAACTAAATAAAATATTTCAAAAAATATTTTAAAAATTATTACATTTTTAATTGCTTGGATTATATTACAAAATCTGCTGCATAAACATAGTAATTTAATTCATAAATACGTTTGCGTGTTGCTGATTGATGAATCTTTAAACACTGATTACTTTATCTAAAAAGTAGCAGATAAAAAAGATAAAACTACACCAGGACCATTATTTACTCAGAGATATCATTTACAAAGAAATGAACAGCTACGTCGGTGAAGGCAAAAATCTACTAAAAAATACAATTCGATGAATGAAGAAACTAAAATTTTAGCACAATGTATTTAATATTTGAAACCTTTCAGCAAATAAAAGAGACAAATTTTGTCATGTTTCGATGATAATTATTTAGTTGCAGAAATTCATATATCAAGAGGAAACGAAATCACTGTGGTTAATCAGTAGTCGGTTCGCATATTACGTGTTTATAAGGAAAACCATTATTTTGCTTCCAAAATTATCTAGAATTGGAATTAAAACAATTGTTTTTCAGATCTTTATCCTTCGGCAAATATCATTTTCATTTTTGTTAATTTTTTTTATCCCCAATATTTAATGTGATTTTTCTCATCGAGATGAAGGTCAATCAAAGTATGAAAGTCAACATAATTCATGTCACTGAATCGTAAAGCATAAAAAAATTATCGCCTATTCTGTAGACATATTTATGAATTTCAAATAAACCTTATTGTCTTCCATTGAAGACTATCACCACATTATAGTTCATCCCTTGTATTTATACGATTCTTTACTATACATGCGTGACAATGCTGAACGTAGGAGAGATAAGAATGTTAAGTATATTCATATCAAATTTGGCACATTAAGGAAGTTTTAAAAAACTATTCATGCTTACAAACTTACACTTCATTATCGAGTGCGTGTCCTTTATTATCCAGTCTTGACGCAATTATGAAGTTACCGAGTTGTTAATTTAATGTTAGTGTCAATTAACGCTTGAAACGCTTGTGTAAGGAGATGTCTTGCTATCTACTGCGAGTCAACTATGTGAGGTTAATATTTGCTCTCGGGAATTTTCTGACTATTAAATCATTATAGTCAATGTATATATTTATATCTGAATATATATCTGGTGTCACCATGGAAGATTTTGTTGAATTAAAAATGCATACATCACTCAATGCTTACATGTTGCATTGTGTTATTTCAAAATAATTGTATTGATGGATTACTAGAATATTTATCTCACCATGAGCATTAATGCATTAATGTAAAACATTCAAGCATAAGCATCGTATGGTGTTTTCTTATACATACATACATACATACATACATACATACATA
>NC_068983.1:34495956-34497686 GCF_001194135.2 Octopus bimaculoides | reverse complement strand
AATATGCATGTATATATATATATGTATAAGCAAACAGTATGTGTCTAAAACTTGGGAAACGAAACGTCTTTATCATGAGCTATTCTCCGTCAAAGAGAGATCTTTGTTTGCCCTATATAGTTGTGTCCACATCCTGAATAAATTATCACATAAGTTACATTTTCGGACGCGCAAACTAAATCAGCCTCATTTGTGAATCTCTGTCCTTGTTTGAAGTGGAACTCTGAAACTTCCACTAAGTTGGGACACGTTTCACAACGTGGATGTTCGCATCTTTAAACTGATGGTTCTGTTGTTTTGGGGTATAATTTGCCATTTGTTAGTATTTATTTTAGTGATTTAGGTTGTTGTATTTACTTTTGGTAAATTTGTTTTTGTAGAATGTGGTTCGTCCCATGGTTCCTCGTGAGAATTTTTAGAAACGGTGGTATATGCTTTATTGTTTATATATATATATATATATATATGCAATTGCAGTTAAGAACTGGGGATCCTCTGATTGAATCTGGTCGCAGTTCATTTATTTTTTTCAGCGTCTGTGGGTCGTCTTAGAGTTGTCCTGTATCAAAAAATATCATTTGTAGCAGACGTTTTCTCGACATCATTCATACGAGGCTGACTCGAGCTTCGAAATTACAGGTCGAGTTGTTATCTATAATCGTAAAAATTATAAGTAATACGTATTCAATATTTTCTTAAAACAATAAAGTTCTATAGATATTAGGGTTTAATTTGCAATCTCAGAATATTTTCCATTCTACAATATTCTTAAAGGAAAGATAATTTAACCAGGAACTCGGGCTAATATTAACGAGGCTGGTAAATGCAAAAGACTAAATGGTATCTCTTGTCAAGAATACAGGCAACAGTCAGATCGCTGATGTGTGTTGTGCACTCCGCTGTCGTTATTTGAAATGGAGAATGACATAGTGCTAGATATAAAAACAAAAGCCATTTGGGGGCTAAAAGTAAAGCGAAAAAACAAGAACTTCTACAAGTGACGCTGATAACTTAGAGTGATGACAAAATAGAGTTTTAATTCTGTCAACACCACAAATGTAATATTCTTCTCTGAAGACGGAGGCTGGTGTTATCTGATGTTGGAATCAATATTTTGGACTAGCAAGCCCCCAGAAACAGTTGCTGGACTCATAAAAGACCTACCCAACCCCTTAATTCCTGATAACATTTCTATTCCGTGTACGTTGGACTTTTCTATAGTATACATATGTACATTTTTTGTATTAAACGTATTTAAGATTTTTCGCATATCGACTTGCCTAACTTGCTTCTCCTTACATCTTCCATACGACTAACATGTCCAAGCCATCTCATAGGTCTTTTTGTGATGAGTGCAAACATGCTTGGTATTCCTGCTTGCTTGAGGACATCGATGTTGGGGACACGATTCTGCCATGTGATGCCAAGAATTCTGCGGAGGCAGCGCAGTTGAAATATATTTAGGCGACGCTCTTCGCGTGTGTATGGCGTCCAGGTCTCACTGCCATACAGTAGAGTGCTAAGTACACATGCCTGGTAAATCTTCATTTTTGTGGTCTTGGTTAGCATTTTGTTGTCCTATGCCCGTTTGGATTTCGGCGGGACCGAGTAAGACCACTTCATAGGGCATTTTAACTGTAAGGAACATCCCAATTTGTTTTCTCTATCGAAAATGACGATTCTAGTGAGTACAACACTTGTACAAGAAATTCCAGACTGACCGCAACTCA
>NC_068983.1:34493282-34495856 GCF_001194135.2 Octopus bimaculoides | reverse complement strand
CAATCAATGACGTATGTAGCTAAACGAATAAGATTGCAAGGTTCTTTGTTTTTATTTTTTCCCGTTTTTATTTATTTATTTATTGTTTCTATTATTTTGCATCTGAGTGGAATGTAGCGTGAGGTAAAGAGCGGAAAATGTTATATTTTGGTTGATTAAAATTGGCGATAAGATAAGTAAGTTGCCAACGTTTCTACGGTTTTATGAACAATTATATCGACAGTAGAGACTCAATCCAGAAAGGAGGCTGAAAGAGGTGGATATGTAGGTAGATAAAGATATATCTTGATATACAAATGAAATTTTGTGAAACCAGCGGAAGAGTTAGAAACAGTGGCTATATTTATCTTAAACCTCTTATCTTTGAAATCGGGAATGACTTAAAACATAGAATAGTCTAAATCAGTGTTTCTCAACTATTGTTTACGTATCTACCCCCTTGATATGATTTACTCTGCTGAACCAGCAGAGTTTTTGATATTTAATATCTCCTATAATAATTAAATGTTATTAGGAAGTTATTAAGGAAATGAAAATATTTGTCTATTGTAGAAGTATAACCAATTTGATGCAGATAAATGTTAACAACAAAATCTTAAATGGAACCCCAAGGGTTAATATGGACTCCGGTTGAGAGAGACCGAGGTAAATAATCATAAGAAAATGTAAGAATTATCGGTAATTACGCCTCTCCTCTAAATTTTGGTTTACTTTATCAGTATTGCTGTCAATCAATTAGACATGATGCTAAGAGAAAGAAAAAGTAAAGAGAGACAGATAGAAAGAAAGTGACTGGAAAAGAATGAGGCTAAAAATAGATGACATTTCATTTATTTATTTCAGCTTATTTTCATATCTAATATTTTCTGCTTAATATTTTAACTCTTTCATATATTAATAATCTTCTATGAGCATATGTTAATAAAATATATTCTGAACATTAAATATTTAATGTCAATCAATATGCATTTATGTTTTATTAATTTACTATTATCAATAATTGCTATTATTATTAACAATAAAACGAGAGAATTTAGAAAAGCCTAATCGTCAGATCACTCCACCGTTTAGTAGTTTTACATTTAAAAAAACTATGAGAGATCATGGAGAAGATGAAGTTAAATAATAGCTTGAATTTAAGCGACGATCAGTCCCCTCGTTCCCACAAAAATGTAACTTTAAATCTGTTGTAAGAAAATAATCTAATTATTAATCATGGAAACGTTTGACAAAGCACCTTGTATTTATTTCAATGTGAGCTCAACTCTCATCGAGGGCAGGTTTGTCCGTCCTGGTTTCGGGTTGAATTAATATAGTGTCGGCCAAGGACAGGAACTCAGGTAACGAATCAACTTCTCACTATTAAATGTCAGGCCTTATGCTTACATTGCAAATAATAGCAACATAAGTGAGCTTGCTTACATTAACGAAGGGCTTAGCTGCATTTATGTTCTGTATTGAAATCACGCTTAAGTCCACTTTGCCTTTTACCATTTAGGAATCGATAGGAATTAGTATCAGTCCAGTACTGGGATCAATGTAAACAGCTAACCACCATCCCAGCAGCAGCAGTAGCAGTAGTAGCATCAGCAGCATCATCATCATCACCATCATCATCAGTAGTAGTAGTAGTAGTAAGGTGGCGAGATGGTGGAATCGTTAGAATGGCGGGACAAATGCATAACGGAATTTACGCATTGATTCAAATTAAACCGAGGTCGGTTTTGCTTTTCATCCATTTGTGGTCAAAAAAATTTGTACCAGTTGAGCACTTTGGTCGATGTGATCGATAAACACCCATTCCATAAATTCGAAGCCATGCGTTCGTAAAGAAAAGGAGTTATTTCATTTACACTCATTAAATTGTTGAGAAAAAAGTCCTAACGGCGTTCTAGAAGTAATCTTAAATACCAAGAAATATGTATCCTAGATGTCCCTAATAATATTATTTTCTGGAGATGTACTAAACTAGGTTGTATGCTATCCTTGTCCTAGGATATCATCATCATTATTAACATCACCACCATCATCATCATTATTATTAGCATTTTCCGATTGATTTGCATTTTATTTCATCTTCCGACCAGGTCTCAACCAGAGACCTAAGCCACGTATATATTAGATGGAGATAAACTTCCTGAAAATGTGTGCGGTTGAGGTCAACACAAATTTTTGAGTCTCATAGATTGTTAGTTTCCCAGAGATCTGGTTAATAACATTATCAGTACCTTACACGATCATTCCCAGTACACTTACATCAACTAGGACGTCTTTTTTTTTTAAATTGCCACGCCTTAGGTAGCTCAGTCTCAAGATCTTTATATTTCGAGAGTTTTTCAAATTCCTTTGCTGAGATGTTTCTATCAGTAGGTAATTTCGCATAAGGTAAGAGGCATGTTTCTAATAATAATAATAATAATAATAATAATAATAATAATAATAATAATAATAATAATAATGATAATGATGATGATGATGATGATGATGATGATAATAATAATGATAATAATAATAATAATAATTACTATTATTATTATTATCATTATTATTATTATTATTATTATTATTATTACT
>NC_068983.1:34487045-34487449 GCF_001194135.2 Octopus bimaculoides | reverse complement strand
TTATTACTACTACTACTACTATTATTATTAAGGCAGTGAGCTGGCAGAAGCATTAGCATGCTGGATGAAATGCTTAGCAGTATTTCACCTGTCACTACATTCTAAGTTCAAATTCTGCCAAGGTTAACTTTGTCTTTCATCTTTTCAGTGTCAATAAATTAAGTACCAGTTAAGCATCCCCCAAAATTTAAGACCTTGTGCCTTCAGTAGAAAGGATTATTATTATTATTATTATTTTACTTCTCAGAGCTCTTGGTCTTACTTTCTCTCATTGATTCTGTGAGAGTGGACAGCAACTTTGTTCTCAGAGGTCTCACCGTGTCTTATTATTATTATTATTATTATTATTATTATTATTATTATTATTATTATTATTGCTTTACTTCTCAGAACATTCGGTCTTG
>NC_068983.1:34485010-34487035 GCF_001194135.2 Octopus bimaculoides | reverse complement strand
TCGGTCTTGTTTGTTCTGGTAGATTGTGTGAAAGCGAACAGCAGCTTGCAGTCAGAGATCACACAGGCTCTATTTCCACACATTATAAAGTTTGATACCTGCTTATTAATCAACGTGGGAGACATTCAACCTCCAAGTACCAATCTCAAAATCTTAGCTGTCCACAGTAGAGCAGTTTTCGGACTTGCTCTACTCTCATGTAAATTCCGATTTCTTCTCCATGTTAAGCAGGAGCAAACAGAAAGGAAACCAGATATAATCCTTGCCGAATAGTGTGATGCTGCCAAACATTGGGACGAGCACAAGGCCAGGTGCCCCTTATCAAGTACAGATTTTTTCCCACATAGCCAACAATAGAAAATACCTCCTGCAGGTGACATCAACGCTGCAACGACAATCGAGTAAAACAACTCATCAGTAACATGCGCAAAATGGAGTAACAACGTCTGCCCCAATACCATCAGCAAATGAGATAATACTACCAACTTCAGCAACATCTATTACTGCGCCAAGAACCATTGACAAGGAGACAGGAATAGAATCAGTAGATACAGCAACAGGAATAGCATCAAATTCGGAATTACTATATGCGGGTAGATTGTTAGAATCGGAAGTGCGGTGGGTAAACTACTTTCCAGTATTTTGTCCTGCTCAAAATGTTCAGAGTTTGAATTCCACCAAACTGATTTTGCGCTTCATCTTTCCCATACCGCTAAAACAAAATTTTGCTAAATTACTGGTATCAAATTTATTAGCAATTACACATATCAAAAGTTGTAGCTTTGTGCCCTTATTACACATTATTATTAGTATTATGAAGTGTGTTAGATTGCCGGAATTGATAGAAAGTCGAACCAAATTATTTGGGAAACTTCTTCCGGGACCTTTATCTCTGGAGTCAAATATGGGATCAAAATTGCCTTTAATACCTCAAGTGTTAGTAAAGTGTAGTGGGGTCAATGTTATTGTGAAACCACTATCCTGAAATTTGCTGACCTTGCGTCTGAATAATAAACCATAATTACTATTAAGGCCGGTGAATTGGAAGACACATTATAATATCAAACAAAATACATTAAGGTATTTCTTCCGGATATTTACGTCCTGACTTGAATTACATCCAGAATTAGCTTTGGTTTTCATCCTTGTGGATCTATAAAGTTAGTATCAGTCAAGCACTGGGGATAGATGTTATCCACTAAGCCCCACTCAACCGAAAAATATCAGCTTGCTTTGTGCCAAAATTAGAATCTATTTTTTCATCATCATTCTTCTGTATCCAGAAGTTGAAAGACAAAGTTAACTCCAAGCCGGGTTGAACTTTTAATGTAAATTGAATGAACGAAATATCAAAAGTCATTTATCTCAGTACTCTATTCTTTTTGCTATTCATCGACCTTCTCATCTCATCACATCTTTATTACAAGATACATATAAATAACTAAACGAGTCTGTAACAAGAAACACATACAAAAAGAAACCAATAAACTGAAAGAAACAAGAAAATGACATCCTTATAATGATCAAATATTATAGACTAGCGTAGCTAAAAATATGGAGTTCTTGGTTTCTGACATTTTCAATAGGGTCAGTGGACATAAGAATACATCATCCAATTGTTCTTCTCAAGAAATGACTTTCCGAATCTAGCTACTTCACTCTTTATATATTTACAAATAAGTGAAGTAAGGGAAATAACCTATGTAAGCAATTGGGATGAATTGTTTATTAGACTGAGCAGGCGATGTACTTTAAAGCTGCACGAGATGTAGGTAATATATATGAAAAGCTTCTCCCTAGTTAGAGTAGAAAACAAGTAGTGATAACTGTTAGAAACTCATAGAAATGGGAAATATATTAAGGATATAAAAAGTTAATCGATTTGGAAATGCATGTGCGGGACATTGGGTGAATGTCTTGTACTAGCGATCCAAACTAATAAAGGACTTGCGAGTGAATGTGGGAAACATAAACTACATCGAAATCAGTCCTATCTATACAGACATATATATATATATATATATA
>NC_068983.1:34481218-34484636 GCF_001194135.2 Octopus bimaculoides | reverse complement strand
GCTTCTTACCACACAGGATTATATAAATGACACTTAGGGATTTATACGCTCATGATACGATCATTTATTCACTGATATACAATAATTGCATTCACTGAGGTAGATTTCGCTAATTTAAATAATATTTTTATGATATTCGTTTTCTCAATTATGCAAAAGTAATTCATTCAAATATTTGTACTGTGGAGGCGCAATGACCCAGTTGTTAGAGCAGCGGACTCACGGTCATAAGATCGAGGTTTCGTTTCCTAGACCGGGTGTTCTGAGTGTTTATTGATCGAATACAATTAAAGCCCCACGAGGCTCCAGCAGGGGGTGATGGCGAACCCTGCTATATTCTTTCACCACAATTGTTTCTCACTCTCACACTTTCTTCCTGTCTCTGTTGTACCTGTATTTCAAAGGGCCAGTTTTGTCACACTCTGTAATACGCTGAATGTCCCCCGAAAACTACGTTAAAGGTACACGTGTCTGTGAAGTGCTCAACCACTTGCACATTCATTTCATGAGCAAGCTGTTCCATTGATCGGATCAACTGGAACTCTCGTCGTCGTAACCGACGGAGTGCCACCAGATCTGTACCATTGCAGAATTCAGATGAATAGTTTTTATAGTTTAGAATTTCAACAGAATTTTAGAATATTCATATTCTTCCAAATACATTACATACGTCTCATAAACATCGTAAATGTTTTTGCATCAGCTATAGCCATCTGCTTCAACAGAAGTTTTATCATTGTTTCCTCTCACAACACTGAAATAAATGTCATATTTAGTGTGATTAATTAATACTTTGAATATATCATTAATATTTGTCGTTATTTGCTGAAATATATTTATTATCATTAATATAGTCAGGTGTATTAAATGTTCAGATGAATATTAGCATTTTCATAATCATTGATTGGAATGTTAAAAAGCATTCGCATTTTCAACACATGGTTAACATATATGTATGTATGTGTGCGTGTGTGTATGAATGTATGTATGTATAAATTGATTATTTTAGCCATGTTTGGCGCTTATTTAATTTACTAAGATAGCTAATAAAGTGATTAACACCACTATAATGCACAATATAAAGACATAACTGATTGGTTGCGACTGTTCACGCTTTTGTTATTCATATCCCATAATTCAGACGAACGGATATTAAAAGCGACTTACTCTGCACTGGTCCTAATTGTATGAAGCAGGGCCAATAGCTAATGACATTTATTACTTGTGATAACATAAGAGACTCTAGGAGTTCATTCACCCTGTCAGAAATAGCAGCTAAAATCGGTAAAATCACATCTTTCAATCTTAGACTTAGAACGGACAAAAGGATATGGTTTACCAATATGAATTAAAATAACACGGTGTCCACTATAATAGGTCTGTTTATTACGTATGAGTGGAGTGTAACCGACTGACATTTTTGCTTACAATAACTGTACAATACCCCCAAAGAGATTCCCTAACTTTGAAGATGTACGGCCAAGGTTAATTAATCCTCCGTCGCTTTCGAGGATGAACATGCAGTAGTTCGATTGACTGTACTACCGAATCGTTAAAGTTACCTCGGGGATGCTGTCGTCTCCAGAGACGCGTGCACACTTAATGTCAATTTACAGCCCGAACTAAACATAGCACAAGATATGACAAACGTGTGTCTGAGAACTATAGACGCAATTATTCAATTGTAAAATCGTGTCAGGGATTTTGGAATGAGAAGAGATCTGTCTTACAACTCAAATATACATTTGTCAGCTTCATAATGGGATTTTTCAAAAGTTATTCCATAAACATCTTCCAGTTAAACACGCACGTGCCTGCAAATTAAGAGACACTATTAGTAATGTGAGGGTGTAATTCTTGTAGAGTTGCAGTTGTATAAAACATGTTCGAGCTGCATGTTCTTATATCAGGTAACCGATTACGCATTTCCAAGTAGAGTGTCGGAGTCCTTCCGCGCATTGGAGTCGTTCGAAAACAGTTTTTTTTCTTTGCTTGTCACCGAACAGCGTCATGCATATGTAGCTCAGTGTAGAGCGATCCTTTCAATATTACTTTGATACATATGGCTGCGAGTTGGAACAATAATAAGCACGCCGGGCAAAAAGGATCAGTTGTATTTCATCCGTCATTTCGTTCCGCCGAGGTTGAATTTGCCTTTCATCCTTTCGGAGTTGATAAAATAAGTACCATTTGAGTATTTGAGTCGATGAAATCAGCTCACTTACTCCCCCGTAATGAATGGCCTTGTGCCAAAGTTTGGAACTAATATTACATTGGTACATACAAAAACATACACACACGCGCAAACACACACATATGAAGTATCTATCTATCTATCTATCTATCTATCTATTTATCTATCTATCTATCTATCTACGTAATGAGTGAACATTCATGCGAAATATTTAAGTTTCATCAAGTAATCAGCATTCAATATTAATAATAGTTAAGGCGGTTAGCAGGTAGAATTGTCACCGCGCCGGGCATTATGCTTAGCGGCATTTCGTCCGTCTTTACTTTTTTGAGTTCAAATCCCGCCGAGGTCAACTTTGCCTTACATCATGTCGAGAGTTTGAAATGTAATCGACATGCCTCCTCCATCGAAACTGCAGGCCTTGTACCAGAATTTGAAACAAACTTTAGTAACAATCTTAATGAAGTCACTTATTTCAATAAAAATGACTTAATTTAGACATTCACTTTATTTATGAAGTCGTTTCTTTGTTATATAAAATATCTTGAATTTTACAAATAAAAATTTCGATTGATCACTGAGGACAATGCAGGAAACTCTTTCATATGTTGTCGTTTTACTGAAAACAAATTTAGTATCTTCTTACTGAAGGAAGAGAATGAAGATGATTAAAATGCAAAGACAATCTAATACTGCTTGAACGTTAACTACAAGAGATTGTCTAAAGTTAGTTTAACAGAATTCGCCTGTAACAGAAGCTGGAAATGCAATTTCTTTTATTTTGCTTATGAACATTACAATAATAAGTAGCCATTAAGAAAAGAGCGGAAACAGTAAAGGAAAGAAAGAAGGTCGCAAATATATAACTAAAGTAGAGATACGCAAACTCCTTCAGTTATACATCGCTCCAAAAGCACACAGGTTAGACTTCAAAAGTTTATGAGAAAACACAAAAAAATTATTTCTGTGTATGATATTAAGGTGAGGTAATGGTAATGACGACTTTAAAAGCTTCGGCTGTATTCGAACTAAGCAGGGAAAGTATCAGAACAAAGGCCGCAAGTTATTTAACCTGAATCTTTAACCGTTTTTGGCAATACCTCCCTACATTACACACACACACACACACACACACACACACACACACACTGAATATATATGCTTGTTTCTGTGTGCGTAATTATACGCATGCACGCATACTATTTTATTGGTTCTGCCCAGGAT
>NC_068983.1:34479765-34480971 GCF_001194135.2 Octopus bimaculoides | reverse complement strand
ATTGTATGAAATTCTGTATTGCTTATATTAATTTATACATTTTTTGATAATCTCTTGTTTAATACATGTTATACAACGATATTATTGACGAGTAAAAAAAATCAACACAGAAAACAAAACAGTATTATAGGAATAATATTGGCAGTAAAGAACACTGTATCCTAAAACTAATTTTAATTCATAAGAAACCTAATTTATTTAATATTTTGACAGAAACAATACATTACAATCTTTTAAGGGGTAAATATATATGTATAAAAAAAATCTCTAAACAAAGCTCGAATACGTCAGATTAAATGTTAACTTTTCCACTATCCTCTTTTATCACTCCGAGTAAACGCAATGCATTTATTCATGTGGAATGGCGGGATTTCGTTCTATTATATCTAAATCTGAAACAAAGCCGACATCGAGCAGGTAGAAGTTCCAATGGATTTATTCCTAATCTAGGAATACTATCAAATCTTACAAATAATAAAAAATGCAATACGTATTAACATGATCACAAAGCCACATAATCTGGAAGAGCAACCGGCTGAGGAAATTGCTGCGCATTATTTTTCGATTCTTACTTGTTTCCATCATATCAGTGCTGCCATGCTGGGGAAACGACTTGAAGGATCAAATGATTCGACCCACAGTACTTATTTTTTAAAGTATGGTATTTATTCTATCGCAACCTTTTGTCTAACAGCTAAGTTACGGGACTTAAAGAAACCAATGCTGGTTGTCACGCGGTGGTGGGGAACCAACGCAAACACAAAAAGACATACACTCACACACACAGACACACTCGCACACATATATTATTCTAGATGCCACGCAATGGCAATGGAACCCGGAACTACGTAGTTTGCAATTTCTCACTATGCAACGAAGCCTGTACGCAACCACGTGACATTTCTTTTTACACCAGTAGTTTACAAGACTGAGTCGAAATTTGCGCTATCTAAACTCACAATGAGAGGGTCTCAAATGAGTTTCTAAATTATTTTCAACAAAGAATATCAGAGCATGGTTCATGTATAAGATTAAGCTACATTTTTACAAAAGTATCAAGATTAAAATTTTAAAACTTTTACATGTTAAAATTTAAATTTTAATATACGACTCCTCCTTATATACCAGAAAATTATCAACAGTAATTAGAATCAACCCTCGCCTTTCCATACATCAAGATAAACTACAGAAAATGAAGCATTTTAA
>NC_068983.1:34477882-34479755 GCF_001194135.2 Octopus bimaculoides | reverse complement strand
TATATATATATATATTCGAGCATCAAAGTACAATTACAATTCTAGATGAACACATTTCATTAAATTTCTTTAATCCCAGTGCATAAATATTCAACGATAAACAGTTTTTTATTGAAGCATTTCAAAATAGATGGTATAGAGAACATCTCCTACTAGCAGCCAGCCTAATTTTTAAATCACCTATTTAAACTCTACCGCCCTAATATTCAAGTCAATTTTCTCTCACAATGAACCGATTATTCGATTCATATGTTGTGTATACCAACATTTCAGTCTTAGAATGCATCCTGCATATTTAACGTCTAATAAGCTTTTCTCATCACTATAATCTTCAACGGGTCATAACAAACAGTATATGTTTTATTTTAATATTTATTGAAATTTTAAATACTGAGGAGATTACAAATATCTATTATATAAACGTGTAAGTCCATTTTTGAAACGTATACAATGGTTATTTAAACAATAATTTTAAAGCTATATATATGTCAGATTTTCATGTTGTGAACGACAAATATGGGTTCAGGAAAATAAAGCTTTTATCATGTTCTGTGAACACGAATGTGTCTTTTGGGGCCTGCTGGTGCATTGCAAGCTTTTTTACAATTTGAGGAATCAATTTGCTTGAGTGCTTGTGGATAATTCACTATGTGTTTTCTTGAGTGGTCGGCAAGACCTCTTTTGCTTCGTACCGCAAAATCCACAATGACAAGTAAAGTTTCCATTTAGAGGAGCAGCATTTTAGCAACTTAACTTCATGCTTGCACGAAGTTGGTCCCAATGTTGGTGTCAACTTTGCTCCTCGAACTGAGGAGAAGCAGGACTGGTGCCAGTTCCTGCGTTCTGGTGCTTTGTTTTCCCATGAAGAAAAGGATATGTTGCATTGTTTCAGATTGTCTTTTAGTTTGTCTTTGAAGCGGAAGAGCAGCTTCCAGCAGAACTTCCTTTGGGGTATTAACCAAAGAGAAGATGCTTCCAAATACAGATGTCACGCATACGTGGGAAATGATCTGAGTCTAGGACTTTTTCTTTGTAAACCTGGTACTTATTCTGTCGGCTTCTTTTTCCGGGGACATAAACACCCCACCATCGATTGCCAAGCGACGGCGCGAGGACAAACATAGACACAAAAACACACATAAATATATAACAACCGAACTTCAGAATTTTTCCCGTCTATAAATTCAGAAACAAGGCAACCTATAGTCAGCGCATTAGCAAAGAATCATTTTATCGCTAAATACCCCGCCCCCCCATTTGAATGCTTCCCCCACGGAGGACACTACTACAAGGATCTTAGAATAAAACCCACGCAACTATTCTTTTCTACTCTAGTTACAAGGTCTGAAATTTTTGGTTAGGGTGCCAGTCGATTAGATCGACCACGGTGCGCAACCGGTACTAAATTTATCGATCTCAAAAGGCAAATGCGACCTCGACAGAATTTCAACTTATAACGTAAAGACAGACGAAATACCGCTAAGAATTTTACCCAGCATGCTGGCGTTTCTGCAAGCATACCGCCTTAAAACCCACGCAAATATTGAAAACTATATATTCAGAAAAGTGCCTACCTGTGCATTTATTCAGACGAATTTCACTCACTACTGCTACAACCACAACAGGCCACTTTTAGATGACTGACTATTAAAGAAGATCCCACGAACAGTCTACGCAAAGCACTTTCAATACAGTAACCATAAGAGCACCACAGCAAACCACAGCACATACCCAAGGCGCACAGAGCTGCACTCGGTAGTGAAGTGAAAGCACGTTATAAAAATAAAACTACTGAACAATAATAATAATAATAATAATAATAATAATAATAATAATAATAATAATAATAATAATAATAATAATAATAATAATA
>NC_068983.1:34473434-34476584 GCF_001194135.2 Octopus bimaculoides | reverse complement strand
TAATAATAATAATAATAATAATAATAATAATAATAATAATAATAATAATAATAATAATAATTATTATTATTATTATTATTACTACATTCTTCCTGCTTTTGTCTACTGTTGTGTGTCAGTCTTATGCCATTTAAGAAAAGTTATAGCTCTAATGAAGAAAAATAAATATATAGAAAGAGAATGGAAGGGGACAAATCGAAGCAAATATAGAAATGAAACATGGATAATGGAATCAGTGAAAACTAGAAAGGGAATACACATGAGAAAGGGAGAAAGAGAAGGAAAGAGGAAAAAGAGATAATATCTATATTGTTAGAAATTGTGATATATATATATAGGTAGCTAAGTAGCTAGCTAGCTTTCAAGATAGATTGATTGATAGGGAGAGGGAGAGATTGATAAATTTGCTACAACAATACATGTTCAAACGTTCAGTTTTGTCTTTTTCTTAACACCATTGTTCGTTATGTGTTAACGAAAATAGAGATGGAATTGCGAAAAGATAAATGTATGTTTAAAAAACTGTCATTCATAAGAGTCGCAATAATGTCTTATTTAAAAAAAATATCTTTCTTTCACTCGAACCTTCCTATGTATATCATTATTTCTTCTTCGTGTTATGTCGTCTTCTAAGAAAAACTTGAACTATATCGGTGGTGATACAACTTTTGAATTCTTAGTGTTATATTCTGTTATTGACATATTCACAAAGAATTCAAAGTAAATGTTTCTACTTTGTTCAAAGATGTTGTTGCTTTGTTTTCTGTTTTTGTTGCAGTTATGAATCGTCCTGTTTACGTTTTGAGCAAATGTCATCTGGTGCAACATTATGACGATAATGACTGACGTGAGTCGTCCGTTCGAATCCAGTCTTTTTTGCCGACCTATTTAACTTGTTAAGGATGCGTCAAATTTGTATAACAGCTTACCACCTCATGCTTAACAGGATGATAGAATGTTTTTTTTATTGACAGTTGAAAGCAACTTTACTATCATATTTCGATTCCGGTAGCGGAGTACAAGCCCTGACGATTGTGTTATTGGGATTACGTACCGCTGTTAAGGAAGACCTAGGTTATTCTTTGATAGAATTACTACATGGTTCGACACATAAAATGACTGGTGAAATAAAAAATGGCTACAAGTTACCTAGAACGTGGTATTGACTTATAAAAACATTTAATATACTTTATTATATATTATGTTAGCATAGCAAAATACGTTCTAACAAATCATTGCTCTTTACGTAACAGCTCCTGGAATGCGTTTAATATGTAAATTGCTATATCCAATAACGTAACACCGCTGTATGCGGTGGCTATATAAGTAATATTTTCGGAGGCGAGAATGGGTTAGATGAGCACTGATAAAGGGCCAAAACCCCTCAAAATATGGCATATACCCTCATTACCTATTTTTGTATACGATCACATTCTTTACATCTGACGTCTCGATACAAAACGTTGTAGAAAAATATCAGTGCTAGCTATCATTTCTATGAAATGTCTGTACAAATAACCTTAACAGAATAATGTAAAAAGCACATGCTAACGTAGTAGAATGTGGTATTCACTTATAAAAGCAGTTAATATACTTAATAGTATATTATGGTTGCATAACGAAATACCACGTACCTACAAATTATTAATCCCAAGCAACAATATTCATCAGCTGCGAAAGTACATGGCGGAGTTACCCGCTATAAGAACGAGACCTCAGTCAAATAACTTTTATTCAACCCAATATCATTACTTTGACTCACGTATTTGTACGAACCCTTGATGTATGTTTATTCTGGCCCTTATCATATTTTAAAAGCTGAACCAATTATTATGGCTTTGAACATTCAGCGTATGCAGTGAACTATCACCTTTGATCGACTTGACCAGGCTTTCGTCGTGTCTATTCTCCTACCACAACAAATTCCTTTTCTGCCACACCCAAACAATTCACACATAGATATGCGTTATCCAGCAACAGTGCATTTCATACCGACAGGGTAATCAAAAGTGGAAGAATATGTTGGCCGGGTAGGTTCACGCGCACGTACTTTTATCAACACACAACCACAAACAATATAGTTCTTTTAATAGTCCCCGTGAAAAAGAAAAAGAACAGCGAACTTTGTATTTTCTATGAACTTTTCATTGATGCAAGGGCATTGGCGTTTAACAATTGTTGAGATACATACATAGAGAGAAAGACAGATAGATAAATAGATAGTTAGGTCGAAGATAAGTAGATGGATAAATAGTTAGGTATGTAGGTAGGTAGACAAATATGTAGGGAGGTACATGAGTAGATAGGAAGGTAGTTAAATAGTTAAATAAGTAGGTAGGTAGGTGGGTAGAGAGATAGACTGATAGATAGACATACAGATTGATTGATTGATTCATACGACATTCAATACCGCCTATGTAGATTTTCACATTTTTTCAAGAGTCAAATGTTTAAAAAATGTAGAATTTCATCATACAATTTTCAAAATGACCGTGGAATTTCCACGGGTACTGATAGTATATATATATAAATATATATATATATATATTTAGATTTAATTAAAATTAGCACTAAGCATAAGGACATAGTGGGCGTCTAACCTGTTTAGAAACAGGTGTCAAAGCCCCAATAAACCACCAATAGCATTGAAATTATGACAGAACAAACGGTTTACGAATTAAAAAGATACCATTATAGATAATGGAGAGTTGAGACCTGCTGGTCAAAACACAAAACCGTGGTACATCAATATCCGAATATCATTATCTGTGATGATATGTGTTTCATTCTTTAACCGTTTGCCTGCTCGGTGTTGTTCAATGTTATATTTTCGGTGATATTGGTGGTTTATTGGGGCGTTGACTCCTGTTTCTAAACAGGTTAGACACCCAGAACGTCCATATACTTAGTGCTAATTTTAATTTTATAGCTATTTGATGGTATTTAATACCTGTAACCATCTATACTATTGCTGATATTATCATCAATATTTTATAATCACCGCAGATCATATTAACAATGATAATATATTTATTAATGCTCACATCTGAATATTCACTCCTTATACATACATATATATATGTGTGTGTGTGTATGTGTATGTGAGTGTGTGTGTGTGTGTGCATGTGTATGCATGCATGTATATATATA
>NC_068983.1:34470565-34473338 GCF_001194135.2 Octopus bimaculoides | reverse complement strand
ATATATATATATATATATATATATATATACATACAGGGTGCGAAGTGTAACTTATGGCAAATTTATATTTTTAATTTCGCGCATGCGCATTCTTTGTTTTTCCTTTTGTCAATTTCAGAATATAGTAGGATTAGTTGGGCACCGTCTGTGAGAAAATTAGCAACATGACGCAATTTATTCTGCCAGAAATTTGGAAATAACATGCTGTATTGCTTGGCATTTAAGCCAGAAGCACTTATACTAACAGATGGTGAATACATAGAACAACCATTGGCTTCCCATGCCTCCAAAATGTCTACTGAGAGTGATAGAAATCTAGCATCCAGTCAACAAGTGCTGGGGATGTTATGATTCCATTCATCTTCCCACACAACCTCAGACTCAACACAGAGTCCTACATTAAGTGCCTGGAGGAGGTAGTAGTGCCTTGGGTCAAGAGGGTGGCTGCTGGAAGAACCTATATCTGGCAACTGGATTCTGCACCATGCCACACAAGCAGGAATACCCAGTCATAGCTGTCAGACAATTTCTGTATATATGTATGTTATCAATCAGTTTCATTTATGTATTTCTTGTCCATAGAGAAAGAGCCGGACTCTAACATAGATTCAAGGCTCCTTCATTGGAACTTTTATCAACATCATCTAGGTATTTGTGCATATGTGTGTGTGTAGTATTTGGTGTTAGTGTATGCGCAGATTTGTATGTTTGTTTTATGGATGCGTTTTTATGTCTAGATGCATGCATATGTATTTATGTGCTAAATTTTTGGAAAGTTTTACATATCTTTATGTATGTACGTATGTATATATGTATGTACGTATGTATGTATGTATGTATATTTGTGTGGAGGTTCAGGGCCTTAGTCGTTAGTGCGTCGCATTCATAATCGTAGCATTATAGTTTCGATACAATGATGTCATACATATCTCAATGTTGAAATTGCACGAATACACATTCACCAACACTAATTATATGTGTGTTACAGGAGATGTCTGGTGGGGGTTTGAACAAGTAGGCTTTGCTTAATTAAAATGTACGCAAGCAATGTGATCCTCGTGAAATAAATTTGATTACCCCTAGATTCGTTGAAACGAACTTACCTTCCGTTAGGACCGGTTGCCAGTATGTGTGTGTGTCTGTGTGTGTCTGTATATTTGCATGTATTTGTGTGTGTGTGTGTGTGTGTCTTTGTCTCTGTGTATGTATTCCTGCGTATGTATACGTTTGTACGTGTTGTTTCTTGAGTAATATCACGGCAGTTGGAAAACACTTGCCTTCCTCTCGTGAGAGGGTGTGCTGGTATAGCAAATAATCAACTGCATATAGATTATCACTTGCTTAAGGATATGCCAAACCGATTACAATTTTAAGCGGTTCGCCGAAACAATTTTGCCTGTGACACCAAGCAGTATTTGAATAAGGGACAAAACAAACAGAAAAAGAGACTACAAGGCACCTCTTCTCATAATTTGACCTGCCGCGATCATTTCATATTTCCCTTATCGATATAAAAAAAAAAAACAGTATGACAAAAATTTGACCTAGGAGAGTGCAACATATAACAAAATCCACAAAATATTCTTATGCCGTAGGAAAATGAGCACCCTTTCTTTGATTTGTTTCTGTCATTTGACTGCAGCCAGGCTGGAGCACCGCCTTTAGTCGAACAAATCGACCCACAACTTATTCTTTCTAAGCCTAGTACTTATTATATCGGACTCTGTTGACGAACTGGTAAGTTACGGGCATTTATACACACAAACATCGGGTGTCAAGAGATGGTGGTGGGGACAAACACAGACACAAACACGCGCGCGCGCGCGCGTACACACACACACACACACATATACACACACACACACACACACACACACACACACATACGACGGTCTTCTTTCAGTTTCCGTCTACCAAATCCGATCACGAGGCTTTGGTCGGCGCAAGGCTATAGTAGAAGACACTTGTGCCACTTATTGGGACTGAACCCGGAATCATGTTGTTGGCATGTAGGCTACTTACCATACAGTCACTCCTGCACAAATAGCATACATATAGGCTGTATGGTAAGTAGTTTGCCTCCCAACTAGTGTTTTGGGGTTAAGTCTCATGCATGACACCTGGGCAAATGCCTTCTACTGTAGTTTCAGCCGGCCAAATCTTTCTGAGTGGATTTGGTAGACGAGGACAAAAGGAAGTCCGTCGTATTTGTATAAAAGCGCATGTATGGGTGTGTGTTAAGTAGCTTGCTTACTAACAAACACCATAGTTCCGGGATCAGTTCTACTATAGCCACACGCCGTCCCAACACTTGTGAGTGGATTTGGTAGGCGGAAATTGAAAGAAGCCCGTCGTATATATATATATATATATATATATATATATATATATATATATATATATGTATGTATATGTCTGTGCAGGCCCCCTCACCATCAGTTAACAACCGATGCTGGTGTGTTTACTTCCCCGTAACTTAGCGGTTTGGCAAAAGACGCCGATAGCCTAAGTACTAGGTTTACAAAAAATAAGTTTTGGGGTTCATTTCTTCGACTAAAACCCTTCAAGGCTATTCTTCAGCTAGGCTGCAGTCCAGTGAAACGTGTAAAAGAATACAAGCAAGAAAGAATATATATATAATATATGTATACGCATAAACACACGGAGACAGATACACACACACACACACACACACACACACACACACACACACACACACACACACATATATATATATATATATATAAACACTTAAAAATACAGATATGTATAT
>NC_068983.1:34469085-34470555 GCF_001194135.2 Octopus bimaculoides | reverse complement strand
TACAGATATGTATATATATATATATATATATATATATATATATACATACACACACATGCATATGCCTAAATACAGGCACACATATATACCCATGTACATGTGCACGCACACATAGCGTCAGAAATACAGACACACATACATCCTTACATACGTATATACATACATGTGTGCGTGCGTGTGTGTGCAAATATATATATATATAATTTAGAGGAAAAAACACAATTATTTAATTCATCCATGAAAACCCACAATCACACATAGAAAAATTTAATAAGTATATACACTAAATCATAAAAGTACAAAGTAATAAATATTAAAATAGTAAAAATAAAAATTAAATAATTTTTTCCGTAATATTATCAAATATATATATCGAAACTCGGAGTTTTATCGTGGCAACCGAATAATTGTCACATATGATATTACAAATATATATATATATACATATATATACATAAATATATGTGTCTGTGTGTATGTGTGTGTGCGTGTTAGTGCTAAGTACGACTGAGAATACACCCAATAGAGATTTGTATTGAAGGATGTCGAACGTTATTCATTTTAGCAGATGCTTCATTTTGAAGCATGAATAGAGGTTAAAGATAGTCATGAAGATCAAAATACCTATTCAGCTTTCTATCTGGAGTCAATTGAGTTAATCACCAACTGATGGATACATAAGTCCACAAGTGACAAAGCAATTTTTCGTTAATATCTGCTGCAGTGTGTATAAATATTCACACTTTTTATTTCCATAAACATATTGATTGATAGATAGATGTATGTGAGTTAATATGTGTTTATTCAAAGATATATTAATACAAAGAAACACGCCTTTATACATTTAGTTATACGTACCGAACAACTCAGTTTGAGTCCTGTTTTCTAATGCTTAATTTTCAAAAATATAAAGGAAGTGCAACAAACATACAATTCTTGAATATAATGTAGCTGTCAAAACCTATGTTCTAATAATGCAAGAATTCTTTAAAATAAGCTGAATTTCTATGACATCTGTCTCTTCAGTTGAACTGGATAATAATCTAATGACAGCCAACTTCTTCATCCCCACTATGTCTTTTATATAGAGAGCTTCCGAAATAAACATTAATTCCGATAAAACAGTTTCCATAAGAAGCACACGACATACAGTGACTAATTATAGAAAGCATTTTCGTTTACATACTCGCAACATCTTGTGAGAATTTGGGAATAAAGTGGAATGGGGACAGAAATGGTTTAGTCATAAATATTGATTTCATTCCTAGAAATGAAATGTGCTTGTAGATTATATAGCTTCTATTTCACAATACATTTTTTCTTGATACGTTCTGTTTGGCTATATTTAAATATAAAAATGAATAAATATAACAATTTATTCTTTGACTAATTCAAACTTCTCAATTAATTAATTAATAATATTTTCAAAATGTTATTTATGAAATACAAATATATTTGTCTCCACTCTAG
>NC_068983.1:34467870-34468795 GCF_001194135.2 Octopus bimaculoides | reverse complement strand
TATATAATGTAGTCGATATGTGGCTGAGCAGTCATAGGTTTTATGCCTCTTATTGCTTCCAGCAATATACACGACTCATCAGACCTGCTAGCCAGCGGCTAGTGACCACGTGGAAGAGAGTATGCGGGGTGGGGGGTGGGGGTGCTTATATGTATTTGAGTACGCGTATTCGAAAATAATTGCAATTTGTTTGGAAAGACATTTCCATTGAAACACTGACCTATCCAAACACTCAATATCATTTCTTTAATTATCTGAAATGTTGCGCCTGATGCATTCCCTTTTTTTCCATTTAAAAAAATTTATTCTTATATTTTACCAGCCAATCTGGAAACTTACCGGTAGGGATATACCTTCTCTGTTCGATGATTGTCAATACAGGAATAGCGGATAATTTTGTATTAAATACAACTACAAGTAGCTACAGTCAACGCACTGTGTTGTTTTAAAAGAGTTTTGAAAAGTATTGACACAGTAAATGCGTTTATTCATATGCATATGCACTCATAAAAATACAAACCCATATATAAATATACATGCACAGAGATATTATATATATTCCACTGAAATTAGATAAATAACCTTCGAGCAGATAGTCAGCAGCGCCGCCTGGCTAGGGCTTGGCTGCTCTGCATTGACAAGGGGCAACACCCTGAAACTAGTCTGCAGATGCCAAACCAGCAGGGGGACACTGCTGACCTCCCCTGTTCGAAGGATATAAAGGACACAGGTTTCGTGTGTCACATAGCTAGCTAGAGGCGATGGCTTCTTGGAGCTAATTCACGGCAGCTTTCGTCCTAATTTTGGGACTGCCATGTTGGCTTGGCGATAACTATTAATTTCCAGTACCGCTGCCGTAGTCTCCTTTAGAGAGACTTTGAAATATTAATAACTCTATTTCTGAAAACCAGTGGATAGATTCCAC